>NC_048565.1:730000-900143 GCF_013265735.2 Oncorhynchus mykiss | reverse complement strand
AGACTCCCTACCCCTACCCTACAAACAGCAGACTCCCTACCCCTACCGACAGCAGACTCCCTAACCCTGCCCTACCGACAGCAGACTCCCTAACCCTGCCCTACCGACAGCAGACTCCCTAACCCTGCCCTACCGACAGCACTCCCTAACCCTGCCCTACCGACAGCAGACTCCCTAACCCTGCCCTACCGACAGCAGACTCCCTAACCCTACCCTACCGACAGCAGACTCCCTAACCTTACCCTACCGACAGCAGACTCCCTACCCCTACCGACAGCAGACTCCCTACCCCTACCCTACCGACAGCAAACTCCCTAACCCTACCGACAGCAAACTCCCTACCCCTACCCTACCGGCAGGAGACTCCTTACCCTACCGACAAAAGACTCCCTACCCCTACCCTACCAACAGCAGACTCCCTAACCCTGCCCTACCGACAGCAGACTCCCTAACCCTGCCCTACCGACAGCAGACTCCCTAACCCTGCCCTACCGACAGCAGACTCCCTACCCTACCGACAGCAGACTCCCTAACCCTACCCTACCGACAAAAGACTCCCTACCCCTACCCTACCAACAGCAGACTCCCTAACCCTGCCCTACCGACAGCAGACTCCCTAACCCTGCCCTACTGACAGCAGACTCCCTAACCCTGCCCTACCGACAGCAGACTCCCTACCCCTACCCTACCGACAGCAGACTCCCTAACCCTAACCTACCGACAGCAGACTCCCTACCCTACCGTCAGCAGACTCCCTACCCCTACCCTACCGACAGCAGACTCCCTACCCCTACCCTACCGACAGCAGACTCCCTAACCTTAACCTACCGACAGCAGACTCCCTACCCCTACCGAGAGCAGACTCCCTACCCCTACCCTACCGACAGCAAACTCCCTAACCCTACCGACAGCAAACTCCCTACCCCTACCCTACCGGGAAGAGACTCCTTACCCTACCGACAAAAGACTCCCTACCCCTACCCTACCAACAGCAGACTCCCTAACCCTGCCCTACCGACAGCAGATTCCATAACCCTGCCCTACCGACAGCAGACTCCCTACCCCTGCCCTACCGACAGCAGACTCCGTACCCCTACCCTACCGACAGCAGACTCCCTACCCCTACCCTACCGACAGCAGACTCCCTAACCTTACCCTACCGACAGCAGACTCCCTACCCCTACTGACAGCAGACTCCCTACCCCTACCCTACCGACAGCAAACTCCCTAACCCTACCGACAGCAAACTCCCTAACCCTACTGACAGCAAACTCCCTACCCCTATACTACCGGAAGGAGACTCCTTACCCTACCGACAAAAGACTCCCTACCCCTACCCTACAAACAGCAGACTCCCTACCCCTACCGACAGCAGACTCCCTAACCCTGCCCTACCGACAGCAGACTCCCTAACCCTGCCCTACCGACAGCAGACTCCCTAACCCTGCCCTACCGACAGCACTCCCTAACCCTGCCCTACCGACAGCAGACTCCCTAACCCTGCCCTACCGACAGCAGACTCCCTAACCCTACCCTACCGACAGCAGACTCCCTAACCTTACCCTACCGACAGCAGACTCCCTACCCCTACCGACAGCAGACTCCCTACCCCTACCCTACCGACAGCAAACTCCCTAACCCTACCGACAGCAAACTCCCTACCCCTACCCTACCGGCAGGAGACTCCTTACCCTACCGACAAAAGACTCCCTACCCCTACCCTACCAACAGCAGACTCCCTAACCCTGCCCTACCGACAGCAGACTCCCTAACCCTGCCCTACCGACAGCAGACTCCCTAACCCTGCCCTACCGACAGCAGACTCCCTACCCCTACCCTACCGACAGCAGACTCCCTAACCCTACCCTACCGACAAAAGACTCCCTACCCCTACCCTACCAACAGCAGACTCCCTAACCCTGCCCTACCGACAGCAGACTCCCTAACCCTGCCCTACTGACAGCAGACTCCCTAACCCTGCCCTACCGACAGCAGACTCCCTACCCCTACCCTACCGACAGCAGACTCCCTAACCCTAACCTACCGACAGCAGACTCCCTAACCTTACCATACCGACAGCAGACTCACTAACCCTACCAACAGCAGACTCCCTACCCCTACCCTACCAACAGCAGACTCCCTACCGACAGCAGACTCCCTAACCCTGCCCTACCGACAGCAGGACAGCAGACGCCCTAACCCTGCCCTACCGAGAGCAAACTCCATAACCCTGCCCTACCAACAGCAGACTCCCTAACCCTGCCCTAACGACAGCAGACTCCCTAACCCTGCCCTACCGACAGAAGACTCCCTAACCCTGCCCTACCGGCAGCAGACTCCCTAACCCTACCCTACCGACAGCAGACTCCCTAACCTTACCCTACCGACAGCAGACTCCCTACCCCTACCGACAGCAGACTCCCTACCCCTACCTACAGCAAACTCCCTAACCCTACCGACAGCAAACTCCCTAACCCTACCGGCAGGAGACTCCATACCCTACCGACAAAAGACTCCCTACCCCTACCCTACCGACAGCAGACTCCCTAACCTTACCATACCGACAGCAGACTCCCTAACCCTACCGACAGCAGACTCCCTACCCCTACCGACAGCAGACTCCCTACCCCTACCGACAGCAGACTCCCTACCCCTACCCTACCGACAGCAGACTCCCTTACCCTACCGACAGCAAACTCCCTACCCCTACCCTACCGGCAGGAGACTCCTTACCCTACCGACAAAAGACTCCCTACCCCTACCCTACCAACAGCAGACTCCCTAACCCTGCCCTACCGACAGCAGATTCCCTAACCCTGCCCTACCGACAGCAGACTCCCTACCCCTGCCCTACCGACAGCAGACTCCGTACCCCTACCCTACCGACAGCAGACTCCCTACCCCTACCCTACCGACAGCAGACTCCCTACCCCTACCCTACCGACAGCAGACTCCCTAACCTTACCCTACCGACAGCAGACTCCCTACCCCTACCGACAGCAGACTCCCTACCCCTACCCTACCAACAGCAAACTCCCTAACCCTACCGACAGCAAACTCCCTAACCCTACTGACAGCAAACTCCCTACCCCTACCCTACCGGAAGGAGACTCCTTACCCTACCGACAAAAGACTCCCTACCCCTACCCTACAAACAGCAGACTCCCTACCCCTACCGACAGCAGACTCCCTAACCCTGCCCTACCGACAGCAGACTCCCTAACCCTGCCCTACCGACAGCAGACTCCCTAACCCTGCCCTAACGACAGCAGACTCCCTAACCCTGCCCTACCGACAGAAGACTCCCTAACCCTGCCCTACCGGCAGCAGACTCCCTAACCCTACCCTACCGACAGCAGACTCCCTAACCTTACCCTACCGACAGCAGACTCCCTACCCCTACCGACAGCAGACTCCCTACCCCTACCGACAGCAAACTCCCTAACCCTACCGACAGCAAACTCCCTAACCCTACCGACAGCAAACTCCCTAACCCTACCGGCAGGAGACTCCTTACCCTACCGACAAAAGACTCCCTACCCCTACCCTACCAACAGCAGACTCCCTAACCCTGCCCTACCGACAGCAGACTCCCTAACCCTGCCCTACCGACAGCAGACTCCCTAACCCTGCCCTACCGACAGCAGACTCCCTAACCCTGCCCTACCGACAGCAGACTCCCTACCCCTACCCTACCGACAGCAGACTCCCTAACCCTACCTTACCGACAAAAGACTCCCTACCCCTACCCTACCAACAGCAGACTCCCTAACCCTGCCCTACCGACAGCAGATTCCCTAACCCTGCCCTACCGACAGCAGACTCCCTACCCCTGCCCTACCGACAGCAGACTCCGTACCCCTACCCTACCGACAGCAGACTCCCTACCCCTACCCTACCGACAGCAGACTCCCTACCCCTACCCTACCGACAGCAGACTCCCTAACCTTACCCTACCGACAGCAGACTCCCTACCCCTACCGACAGCAGACTCCCTACCCCTACCCTACCGACAGCAAACTCCCTAACCCTACCGACAGCAAACTCCCTAACCCTACTGACAGCAAACTCCCTACCCCTACCCTACCGGAAGGAGACTCCTTACCCTACCGACAAAAGACTCCCTACCCCTACCCTACAAACAGCAGACTCCCTACCCCTACCGACAGCAGACTCCCTAACCCTGCCCTACCGACAGCAGACTCCCTAACCCTGCCCTACCGACAGCAGACTCCCTAACCCTGCCCTACCGACAGCAGACTCCCTAACCCTGCCCTAACGACAGCAGACTCCCTAACCCTGCCCTACCGACAGAAGACTCCCTAACCCTGCCCTACCGGCAGCAGACTCCCTAACCCTACCCTACCGACAGCAGACTCCCTAACCTTACCCTACCGACAGCAGACTCCCTACCCCTACCGACAGCAGACTCCCTACCCCTACCTACAGCAAACTCCCTAACCCTACCGACAGCAAACTCCCTAACCCTACCGGCAGGAGACTCCTTACCCTACCGACAAAAGACTCCCTACCCCTACCCTACCGACAGCAGACTCCCTAACCTTACCATACCGACAGCAGACTCCCTAACCCTACCGACAGCAGACTCCCTACCCCTACCGACAGCAGACTCCCTACCCCTGCCCTACCGACAGCAGACTCCCTAACCCTGCCCTACCGACAGCAGACTCCCTAACCCTGCCCTACCGACAGCAGACTCCCTGCCCTACCGACAGCAGACTCCCTAACCCTGCCCTACCGACAGCAGATTCCCTAACCCTGCCCTACCGACAGCAGACTCCCTACCCCTGCCCTACCGACAGCAGACTCCGTACCCCTACCCTACCGACAGCAGACTCCCTACCCCTACCCTACCGACAGCAGACTCCCTACCCCTACCCTACCGACAGCAGACTCCCTAACCTTACCCTACCGACAGCAGACTCCCTACCCCTACCGACAGCAGACTCCCTACCCCTACCCTACCGACAGCAAACTCCCTAACCCTACCGACAGCAAACTCCCTAACCCTACTGACAGCAAACTCCCTACCCCTACCCTACCGGAAGGAGACTCCTTACCCTACCGACAAAAGACTCCCTACCCCTACCCTACAAACAGCAGACTCCCTACCCCTACCGACAGCAGACTCCCTAACCCTGCCCTACCGACAGCAGACTCCCTAACCCTGCCCTACCGACAGCAGACTCCCTAACCCTGCCCTACCGACAGCAGACTCCCTAACCCTGCCCTAACGACAGCAGACTCCCTAACCCTGCCCTACCGACAGAAGACTCCCTAACCCTGCCCTACCGGCAGCAGACTCCCTAACCCTACCCTACCGACAGCAGACTCCCTAACCTTACCCTACCGACAGCAGACTCCCTACCCCTACCGACAGCAGACTCCCTACCCCTACCGACAGCAAACTCCCTAACCCTACCGACAGCAAACTCCCTAACCCTACCGGCAGGAGACTCCTTACCCTACCGACAAAAGACTCCCTACCCTACCAACAGCAGACTCCCTAACCCTGCCCTACCGACAGCAGACTCCCTAACCCTGCCCTACCGACAGCAGACTCCCTAACCCTGCCCTACCGACAGCAGACTCCCTAACCCTGCCCTACCGACAGCAGACTCCCTACCCCTGCCCTACCGACAGCAGACTCCGTACCCCTACCCTACCGACAGCAGACTCCCTACCCCTACCCTACCGACAGCAGACTCCCTAACCTTACCCTACCGACAGCAGACTCCCTACCCCTACCGACAGCAGACTCCCTACCCCTACCCTACCGACAGCAAACTCCCTAACCCTACCGACAGCAAACTCCCTAACCCTACTGACAGCAAACTCCCTACCCCTACCCTACCGGAAGGAGACTCCTTACCCTACCGACAAAAGACTCCCTACCCCTACCCTACAAACAGCAGACTCCCTACCCCTACCGACAGCAGACTCCCTAACCCTGCCCTACCGACAGCAGACTCCCTAACCCTGCCCTACCGACAGCAGACTCCCTAACCCTGCCCTACCGACAGCAGACTCCCTAACCCTGCCCTAACGACAGCAGACTCCCTAACCCTGCCCTACCGACAGAAGACTCCCTAACCCTGCCCTACCGGCAGCAGACTCCCTAACCCTACCCTACCGACAGCAGACTCCCTAACCTTACCCTACCGACAGCAGACTCCCTACCCCTACCGACAGCAGACTCCCTACCCCTACCTACAGCAAACTCCCTAACCCTACCGACAGCAAACTCCCTAACCCTACCGGCAGGAGACTCCTTACCCTACCGACAAAAGACTCCCTACCCCTACCCTACCGACAGCAGACTCCCTAACCTTACCATACCGACAGCAGACTCCCTAACCCTACCGACAGCAGACTCCCTAACCCTACCGACAGCAGACTCCCTAACCCTGCCCTACCGACAGCAGACTCCCTACCCCTACCCTACCGACAGCAGACTCCCTACCCCTACCCTACCGACAGCAGACTCCCTAACCTTACCCTACCGACAGCAGACTCCCTACCCCTACCGACAGCAGACTCCCTACCCCTACCCTACCGACAGCAAACTCCCTAACCCTACCGACAGCAAACTCCCTAACCCTACTGACAGCAAACTCCCTACCCCTACCCTACCGGAAGGAGACTCCTTACCCGACCGACAAAAGACTCCCTACCCCTACCCTACAAACAGCAGACTCCCTACCCCTACCGACAGCAGACTCCCTAACCCTGCCCTACCGACAGCAGACTCCCTAACCCTGCCCTACCGACAGCAGACTCCCTAACCCTGCCCTACCGACAGCAGACTCCCTAACCCTGCCCTAACGACAGCAGACTCCCTAACCCTGCCCTACCGACAGAAGACTCCCTAACCCTGCCCTACCGGCAGCAGACTCCCTAACCCTACCCTACCGACAGCAGACTCCCTAACCTTACCCTACCGACAGCAGACTCCCTACCCCTACCGACAGCAGACTCCCTACCCCTACCGACAGCAAACTCCCTAACCCTACCGACAGCAAACTCCCTAACCCTACCGGCAGGAGACTCCTTACCCTACCGACAAAAGACTCCCTACCCCTACCCTACCAACAGCAGACTCCCTAACCCTGCCCTACCGACAGCAGACTCCCTAACCCTGCCCTACCGACAGCAGACTCCCTAACCCTGCCCTACCGACAGCAGACTCCCTAACCCTGCCCTACCGACAGCAGACTCCCTACCCCTACCCTACCGACAGCAGACTCCCTAACCCTACCTTACCGACAAAAGACTCCCTACCCCTACCCTACCAACAGCAGACTCCCTAACCCTGCCCTACCGACAGCAGATTCCCTAACCCTGCCCTACCGACAGCAGACTCCCTACCCCTGCCCTACCGACAGCAGACTCCGTACCCCTACCCTACCGACAGCAGACTCCCTACCCCTACCCTACCGACAGCAGACTCCCTACCCCACCGACAGCAGACTCCCTAACCTTACCCTACCGACAGCAGACTCCCTACCCCTACCGACAGCAGACTCCCTACCCCTACCCTACCGACAGCAAACTCCCTAACCCTACCGACAGCAAACTCCCTAACCCTACTGACAGCAAACTCCCTACCCCTACCCTACCGGAAGGAGACTCCTTACCCTACCGACAAAAGACTCCCTACCCCTACCCTACAAACAGCAGACTCCCTACCCCTACCGACAGCAGACTCCCTAACCCTGCCCTACCGACAGCAGACTCCCTAACCCTGCCCTACCGACAGCAGACTCCCTAACCCTGCCCTACCGACAGCAGACTCCCTAACCCTGCCCTAACGACAGCAGACTCCCTAACCCTGCCCTACCGACAGAAGACTCCCTAACCCTGCCCTACCGGCAGCAGACTCCCTAACCCTACCCTACCGACAGCAGACTCCCTAACCTTACCCTACCGACAGCAGACTCCCTACCCCTACCGACAGCAGACTCCCTACCCCTACCTACAGCAAACTCCCTAACCCTAGCGACAGCAAACTCCCTAACCCTACCTTACCGACAAAAGACTCCCTACCCCTACCCTACCAACAGCAGACTCCCTAACCCTGCCCTACCGACAGCAGATTCCCTAACCCTGCCCTACCGACAGCAGACTCCCTACCCCTGCCCTACCGACAGCAGACTCCGTACCCCTACCCTACCGACAGCAGACTCCCTACCCCTACCCTACCGACAGCAGACTCCCTACCCCTACCCTACCGACAGCAGACTCCCTAACCTTACCCTACCGACAGCAGACTCCCTACCCCTACCGACAGCAGACTCCCTACCCCTACCCTACCGACAGCAAACTCCCTAACCCTACCGACAGCAAACTCCCTAACCCTACTGACAGCAAACTCCCTACCCCTACCCTACCGGAAGGAGACTCCTTACCCTACCGACAAAAGACTCCCTACCCCTACCCTACAAACAGCAGACTCCCTACCCCTACCGACAGCAGACTCCCTAACCCTGCCCTACCGACAGCAGACTCCCTAACCCTGCCCTACCGACAGCAGACTCCCTAACCCTGCCCTACCGACAGCAGACTCCCTAACCCTGCCCTAACGACAGCAGACTCCCTAACCCTGCCCTACCGACAGAAGACTCCCTAACCCTGCCCTACCGGCAGCAGACTCCCTAACCCTACCCTACCGACAGCAGACTCCCTAACCTTACCCTACCGACAGCAGACTCCCTACCCCTACCGACAGCAGACTCCCTACCCCTACCTACAGCAAACTCCCTAACCCTACCGACAGCAAACTCCCTAACCCTACCGGCAGGAGACTCCATACCCTACCGACAAAAGACTCCCTACCCCTACCCTACCGACAGCAGACTCCCTAACCTTACCATACCGACAGCAGACTCCCTAACCCTACCGACAGCAGACTCCCTACCCCTACCGACAGCAGACTCCCTACCCCTACCGACAGCAGACTCCCTACCCCTACCCTACCGACAGCAGACTCCCTTACCCTACCGACAGCAAACTCCCTACCCCTACCCTACCGGCAGGAGACTCCTTACCCTACCGACAAAAGACTCCCTACCCCTACCCTACCAACAGCAGACTCCCTAACCCTGCCCTACCGACAGCAGATTCCCTAACCCTGCCCTACCGGCAGCAGACTCCCTAACCCTACCCTACCGACAGCAGACTCCCTAACCTTACCCTACCGACAGCAGACTCCCTACCCCTACCGACAGCAGACTCCCTACCCCTACCTACAGCAAACTCCCTAACCCTACCGACAGCAAACTCCCTAACCCTACCGGCAGGAGACTCCATACCCTACCGACAAAAGACTCCCTACCCCTACCCTACCGACAGCAGACTCCCTAACCTTACCATACCGACAGCAGACTCCCTAACCCTACCGACAGCAGACTCCCTACCCCTACCGACAGCAGACTCCCTACCCCTACCGACAGCAGACTCCCTACCCCTACCCTACCGACAGCAGACTCCCTTACCCTACCGACAGCAAACTCCCTACCCCTACCCTACCGGCAGGAGACTCCTTACCCTACCGACAAAAGACTCCCTACCCCTACCCTACCAACAGCAGACTCCCTAACCCTGCCCTACCGACAGCAGATTCCCTAACCCTGCCCTACCGACAGCAGACTCCCTACCCCTGCCCTACCGACAGCAGACTCCGTACCCCTACCCTACCGACAGCAGACTCCCTACCCCTACCCTACCGACAGCAGACTCCCTACCCCTACCCTACCGACAGCAGACTCCCTAACCTTACCCTACCGACAGCAGACTCCCTACCCCTACCGACAGCAGACTCCCTACCCCTACCCTACCAACAGCAAACTCCCTAACCCTACCGACAGCAAACTCCCTAACCCTACTGACAGCAAACTCCCTACCCCTACCCTACCGGAAGGAGACTCCTTACCCTACCGACAAAAGACTCCCTACCCCTACCCTACAAACAGCAGACTCCCTACCCCTACCGACAGCAGACTCCCTAACCCTGCCCTACCGACAGCAGACTCCCTAACCCTGCCCTACCGACAGCAGACTCCCTAACCCTGCCCTACCGACAGCAGACTCCCTAACCCTGCCCTAACGACAGCAGACTCCCTAACCCTGCCCTACCGACAGAAGACTCCCTAACCCTGCCCTACCGGCAGCAGACTCCCTAACCCTACCCTACCGACAGCAGACTCCCTAACCTTACCCTACCGACAGCAGACTCCCTACCCCTACCGACAGCAGACTCCCTACCCCTACCGACAGCAAACTCCCTAACCCTACCGACAGCAAACTCCCTAACCCTACCGACAGCAAACTCCCTAACCCTACCGGCAGGAGACTCCTTACCCTACCGACAAAAGACTCCCTACCCCTACCCTACCAACAGCAGACTCCCTAACCCTGCCCTACCGACAGCAGACTCCCTAACCCTGCCCTACCGACAGCAGACTCCCTAACCCTGCCCTACCGACAGCAGACTCCCTAACCCTGCCCTACCGACAGCAGACTCCCTACCCCTACCCTACCGACAGCAGACTCCCTAACCCTACCTTACCGACAAAAGACTCCCTACCCCTACCCTACCAACAGCAGACTCCCTAACCCTGCCCTACCGACAGCAGATTCCCTAACCCTGCCCTACCGACAGCAGACTCCCTACCCCTGCCCTACCGACAGCAGACTCCGTACCCCTACCCTACCGACAGCAGACTCCCTACCCCTACCCTACCGACAGCAGACTCCCTACCCCTACCCTACCGACAGCAGACTCCCTAACCTTACCCTACCGACAGCAGACTCCCTACCCCTACCGACAGCAGACTCCCTACCCCTACCCTACCGACAGCAAACTCCCTAACCCTACCGACAGCAAACTCCCTAACCCTACTGACAGCAAACTCCCTACCCCTACCCTACCGGAAGGAGACTCCTTACCCTACCGACAAAAGACTCCCTACCCCTACCCTACAAACAGCAGACTCCCTACCCCTACCGACAGCAGACTCCCTAACCCTGCCCTACCGACAGCAGACTCCCTAACCCTGCCCTACCGACAGCAGACTCCCTAACCCTGCCCTACCGACAGCAGACTCCCTAACCCTGCCCTAACGACAGCAGACTCCCTAACCCTGCCCTACCGACAGAAGACTCCCTAACCCTGCCCTACCGGCAGCAGACTCCCTAACCCTACCCTACCGACAGCAGACTCCCTAACCTTACCCTACCGACAGCAGACTCCCTACCCCTACCGACAGCAGACTCCCTACCCCTACCTACAGCAAACTCCCTAACCCTACCGACAGCAAACTCCCTAACCCTACCGGCAGGAGACTCCTTACCCTACCGACAAAAGACTCCCTACCCCTACCCTACCGACAGCAGACTCCCTAACCCTACCTTACCGACAGCAGACTCCCTAACCTTACCATACCGACAGCAGACTCCCTAACCCTACCGACAGCAGACTCCCTACCCCTACCGACAGCAGACTCCCTACCCCTGCCCTACCGACAGCAGACTCCCTAACCCTGCCCTACCGACAGCAGACTCCCTAACCCTGCCCTACCGACAGCAGACTCCCTGCCCTACCGACAGCAGACTCCCTAACCCTGCCCTACCGACAGCAGACTCCCTAACCCTGCCCTACCGACAGCAGACTCCCTACCCTTACCCTACCGACAGCAGACTCCCTAACCCTACCCTACCGACAGCAGACTCCCTAACCTTACCCTACCGACAGCAGACTCCCTAACCCTACCGACAGCAGATCCCTAACCCTGCCCTACCGACAGCAGACTCCCTAACCCTGCCCTACCGATAGCAGACTTCCTAACCCTGCTCTACCGAAAGCAGACTCCCTAACCTTACCCTACCGACAGCAAACTCCCTAACCCTACCGACAGCAAACTCCCTACCCCAACCCTACCGGCAGGAGACTCCTTAACCTACCGACAAAAGACTCCCTACCTTACCAACAGCAGACTCCCTACCCCTACCGACAGCAGACTCCCTAACCCTACTGACAGCAAACTCCCTACCCCTACCCTACCGGAAGGAGACTCCTTACCCTACCGACAAAAGACTCCCTACCCCTACCCTACAAACAGCAGACTCCCTACCCCTACCGACAGCAGACTCCCTAACCCTGCCCTACCGACAGCAGACTCCCTAACCCTGCACTACCGACAGCAGACTCCCTGCCCCTGCCCTACCGACAGCAGACTCCCTACCCCTACCCTACCGACAGCAGACTCCCTAACCCTACCCTACCGACAGCAGACTCCCTAACCCTACCCTACCGATAGCAGACTCCCTACCCCTACCGACAGCAGACTCCCTACCCCTACCGACAGCAGACTCCCCAACCCTATCCTACCGCAGACTCCCCAACCCTATCCTACCGACAGCAGACTCCCCAACCCTATCCTACCGACAGCAGACTCCCCAACCCTGCCCTACCCACAGCAGACTCCCTAACCCTGCCCTACCGACAGCAGACTTCCTACACCTACTCTACCAACAGCTGACTCCCTAACCTTACCCTACCGACAGCAGACTCCCTACACCTACCCTACCGACAGCAGACTCCCTAACCTTACCCTACCGACAGCAAACTCCCTAACCCTACCGACAGCAAACTCCCTACCCCTACCCTACCGGCAGGAGACTCCTTACCCTACCGACAAAAGACTCCCTACCCTACCAACAGCAGACTCCCTACCCCTACCGACAGCAGACTCCCTAACCCTAACCTACCGACAGCAGACTCCCTAACCCTGCCTTACCGAAAGCAGACTCCCTACCCCTACCGACAGCAGACTCCCTACCCCTACCCTACCGACAGCAAACTCCCTTACCCTACCGACAGCAAACTCCCTACCCCTACCCTACCGGCAGGAGACTCCTTACCCTACCGACAAAAGACTCCCTACCCCTACCCTACCAACAGCAGACTCCCTAACCCTGCATACCGACAGCAGATTCCCTAACCCTGCCCTACCGACAGCAGACTCCCTACCCCTGCCCTACCGACAGCAGACTCCGTACCCCTACCCTACCGACAGCAGACTCCCTACCCCTACCCTACCGACAGCAGACTCCCTAACCTTACCCTACCGACAGCAGACTCCCTACCCCTACCGACAGCAGACTCCCTACCCCTACCCTACCGACAGCAAACTCCCTAACCCTACCGACAGCAAACTCCCTAACCCTACTGACAGCAAACTCCCTACCCCTACCCTACCGGAAGGAGACTCCTTACCCTACCGACAAAAGACTCCCTACCCCTACCCTACAAACAGCAGACTCCCTACCCCTACCGAAAGCAGACTCCCTAACCCTGCCCTACCGACAGCAGACTCCCTAACCCTGCCCTACCGACAGCAGACTCCCTAACCCTGCCCTACCGACAGCAGACTCCCTAACCCTGCCCTAACGACAGCAGACTCCCTAACCTTACCCTACCGACAGCAGACTCCCTACCCCTACCGACAGCAGACTCCCTACCCCTACCGACAGCAAACTCCCTAACCCTACCGACAGCAAACTCCCTAACCCTACCGACAGCAAACTCCCTACCCCTACCCTACCGGCAGGAGACTCCTTACCCTACCGACAAAAGACTCCCTACCCCTACCCTACCAACAGCAGACTCCCTAACCCTGCCCTACCGACAGCAGACTCCCTAACCCTGCCCTACCGACAGTCGACTCCCTAACCCTGCCCTACCGACAGCAGACTCCCTACCCCTACCCTACCGACAGCAGACTCCCTAACCCTACCCTACCGACAGCAGACTCCCTAACCCTACCCTACCGACAGCAGACTCCCTAACCTTACCATACCGACAGCAGACTCCCTACCCCTACCGACAGCAGACTCCCTACCCCTACCCTACCAACAGCAGACTCCCTACCCCTACCGACAGCAGACTCCCTAACCCTGCCCTACCGACAGCAGACTCCCTAACCCTGCCCTACCGACAGCAGACTCCCTAACCCTGCCCTACCGACAGCAGACTCCCTGCCCTACCGACAGCAGACTCCCTAACCCTGCCCTACCGACAGCAGACTCCCTAACCCTGCCCTACCGACAGCAGACTCCCTACCCTTGCCCTACCGACAGCAGACTCCCTACCCTTACCCTACCGACAGCAGACTCCCTAACCCTACCCTACCGACAGCAGACTCCCTAACCTTACCCTACCGACAGCAGACTCCCTAACCCTACCAACAGCAGATCCCTAACCCTGCCCTACCGACAGCAGACTCCCTAACCCTGCCCTACCGATAGCAGACTCCCTAACCCTGCTCTACCGAAAGCAGACTCCCTAACCTTACCCTACCGACAGCAAACTCCCTAACCCTACCGACAGCAAACTCCCTACCCCTACCCTACCGGCAGGAGACTCCTTACCCTACCGACAAAAGACTCCCTACTTTACCAACAGCAGACTCCCTACCCCTACCGACAGCAGACTCCCTAACCCTACTGACAGCAAACTCCCTACCCCTACCCTACCGGAAGGAGACTCCTTACCCTACCGACAAAAGACTCCCTACCCCTACCCTACAAACAGCAGACTCCCTACCCCTACCGACAGCAGACTCCCTAACCCTGCCCTACCGACAGCAGACTCCCTACCCCTACCCTACCGACAGCAGACTCCCTAACCCTACCCTACCGACAGCAGACTCCCTACCCCTACCCTACCGACAGCAGACTCCCTACCCCTACCGACAGCAGACTCCCTACCCTACCGACAGCAGACTCCCTAACCCTACCCTACCGACAGCAGACTCCCTAACCTTACCATACCGACAGCAGACTCCCTACCCCTACCGACAGCAGACTCCCTACCCCTACCCTACCAACAGCAGACTCCCTACCCCTACCGACAGCAGACTCCCTAACCCTGCCCTACCGACAGCAGACTCCCTAACCCTGCCCTACCGACAGCAGACTCCCTAACCCTGCCCTACCGACAGCAGACTCCCTGCCCTACCGACAGCAGACTCCCTAACCCTGCACTACTGACAGCAGACTCCCTAACCCTGCCCTACCGACAGCAGACTCCCTACCCCTACCCTACCGACAGCAGACTCCCTACCCCTACCCTACCGACAGCAGACTCCCTAACCCTACCCTACCGACAGCAGACTCCCTAACCCTACCCTACCGATAGCAGACTCCCTACCCCTACCGACAGCAGACTCCCTACCCCTACCGACAGCAGACTCCCCAACCCTATCCTACCGCAGACTCCCCAACCCTATCCTACCGACAGCAGACTCCCCAACCCTATCCTACCGACAGCAGACTCCCCAACCCTGCCCTACCCACAGCAGACTCCCTGTCCCTGCCCTACCGACAGCAGACTTCCTACACCTACTCTACCAACAGCTGACTCCCTAACCTTACCCTACCGACAGCAGACTCCCTACACCTACCCTACCGACAGCAGACTCCCTAACCTTACCCTACCGACAGCAAACTCCCTAACCCTACCGACAGCAAACTCCCTACCCCTACCCTACCGGCAGGAGACTCCTTACCCTACCGACAAAAGACTCCCTACCCTACCAACAGCAGACTCCCTACCCCTACCGACAGCAGACTCCCTAACCCTAACCTACCGACAGCAGACTCCCTAACCCTGCCTTACCGAAAGCAGACTCCCTACCCCTACCGACAGCAGACTCCCTACCCCTACCCTACCGACAGCAAACTCCCTTACCCTACCGACAGCAAACTCCCTACCCCTACCCTACCGGCAGGAGACTCCTTACCCTACCGACAAAAGACTCCCTACCCCTACCCTACCAACAGCAGACTCCCTAACCCTGCATACCGACAGCAGATTCCCTAACCCTGCCCTACCGACAGCAGACTCCCTACCCCTGCCCTACCGACAGCAGACTCCGTACCCCTACCCTACCGACAGCAGACTCCCTACCCCTACCCTACCGACAGCAGACTCCCTAACCTTACCCTACCGACAGCAGACTCCCTACCCCTACCGACAGCAGACTCCCTACCCCTACCCTACCGACAGCAAACTCCCTAACCCTACCGACAGCAAACTCCCTAACCCTACTGACAGCAAACTCCCTACCCCTACCCTACCGGAAGGAGACTCCTTACCCTACCGACAAAAGACTCCCTACCCCTACCCTACAAACAGCAGACTCCCTACCCCTACCGAAAGCAGACTCCCTAACCCTGCCCTACCGACAGCAGACTCCCTAACCCTGCCCTACCGACAGCAGACTCCCTAACCCTGCCCTACCGACAGCAGACTCCCTAACCCTGCCCTAACGACAGCAGACTCCCTAACCTTACCCTACCGACAGCAGACTCCCTACCCCTACCGACAGCAGACTCCCTACCCCTACCGACAGCAAACTCCCTAACCCTACCGACAGCAAACTCCCTAACCCTACCGACAGCAAACTCCCTACCCCTACCCTACCGGCAGGAGACTCCTTACCCTACCGACAAAAGACTCCCTACCCCTACCCTACCAACAGCAGACTCCCTAACCCTGCCCTACCGACAGCAGACTCCCTAACCCTGCCCTACCGACAGTCGACTCCCTAACCCTGCCCTACCGACAGCAGACTCCCTACCCCTACCCTACCGACAGCAGACTCCCTAACCCTACCCTACCGACAGCAGACTCCCTAACCCTACCCTACCGACAGCAGACTCCCTAACCTTACCATACCGACAGCAGACTCCCTACCCCTACCGACAGCAGACTCCCTACCCCTACCCTACCAACAGCAGACTCCCTACCCCTACCGACAGCAGACTCCCTAACCCTGCCCTACCGACAGCAGACTCCCTAACCCTGCCCTACCGACAGCAGACTCCCTAACCCTGCCCTACCGACAGCAGACTCCCTGCCCTACCGACAGCAGACTCCCTAACCCTGCCCTACCGACAGCAGACTCCCTAACCCTGCCCTACCGACAGCAGACTCCCTACCCTTGCCCTACCGACAGCAGACTCCCTACCCTTACCCTACCGACAGCAGACTCCCTAACCCTACCCTACCGACAGCAGACTCCCTAACCTTACCCTACCGACAGCAGACTCCCTAACCCTACCAACAGCAGATCCCTAACCCTGCCCTACCGACAGCAGACTCCCTAACCCTGCCCTACCGATAGCAGACTCCCTAACCCTGCTCTACCGAAAGCAGACTCCCTAACCTTACCCTACCGACAGCAAACTCCCTAACCCTACCGACAGCAAACTCCCTACCCCTACCCTACCGGCAGGAGACTCCTTACCCTACCGACAAAAGACTCCCTACTTTACCAACAGCAGACTCCCTACCCCTACCGACAGCAGACTCCCTAACCCTACTGACAGCAAACTCCCTACCCCTACCCTACCGGAAGGAGACTCCTTACCCTACCGACAAAAGACTCCCTACCCCTACCCTACAAACAGCAGACTCCCTACCCCTACCGACAGCAGACTCCCTAACCCTGCCCTACCGACAGCAGACTCCCTAACCCTGCACTACTGACAGCAGACTCCCTAACCCTGCCCTACCGACAGCAGACTCCCTACCCCTACCCTACCGACAGCAGACTCCCTAACCCTACCCTACCGACAGCAGACTCCCTACCCCTACCCTACCGACAGCAGACTCCCTACCCCTACCGACAGCAGACTCCCTACCCTACCGACAGCAGACTCCCTAACCCTACCCTACCGACAGCAGACTCCCTAACCTTACCATACCGACAGCAGACTCCCTACCCCTACCGACAGCAGACTCCCTACCCCTACCCTACCAACAGCAGACTCCCTACCCCTACCGACAGCAGACTCCCTAACCCTGCCCTACCGACAGCAGACTCCCTAACCCTGCCCTACCGACAGCAGACTCCCTAACCCTGCCCTACCGACAGCAGACTCCCTGCCCTACCGACAGCAGACTCCCTGCCCTACCGACAGCAGACTCCCTAACCCTGCCCTACCGACAGCAGACTCCCTACCCCTGCACTACCGACAGCAGACTCCCTACCCTTACCCTACCGACAGCAGACTCCCTAACCCTACCCTACCGACAGCAGACTCCCTAACCTTACCCTACCGACAGCAGACTCCCTAACGCTACCAACAGCAGATCCCTAACCCTGCCCTACCGACAGCAGACTCCCTAACCCTGCCCTACCGATAGCAGACTCCCTAACCCTGCTCTACCGAAAGCAGACTCCCTAACCTTACCCTACCGACAGCAAACTCCCTAACCCTACCGACAGCAAACTCCCTACCCCTACCCTACCGGCAGGAGACTCCTTACCCTACCGACAAAAGACTCCCTACTTTACCAACAGCAGACTCCCTACCCCTACCGACAGCAGACTCCCTAACCCTACTGACAGCAAACTCCCTACCCCTACCCTACCGGAAGGAGACTCCTTACCCTACCGACAAAAGACTCCCTACCCCTACCCTACAAACAGCAGACTCCCTACCCCTACCGACAGCAGACTCCCTAACCCTGCCCTACCGACAGCAGACTCCCTAACCCTGCACTACTGACAGCAGACTCCCTAACCCTGCCCTACCGACAGCAGACTCCCTACCCCTACCCTACCGACAGCAGACTCCCTAACCCTACCCTACCGACAGCAGACTCCCTACCCCTACCCTACCGACAGCAGACTCCCTACCCCTACCGACAGCAGACTCCCTACCCCTACCGACAGCAGACTCCCTACCCCTACTTCTACCGACAGCAGACTCCATAACCCTTCCCTACCGACAGCAGACTCCCTAACCGTACCATACCGACAGCAGATTCCTTACCCCTACCGACAGCAGACTCCCTAACCCTACCCTACCGACAGCAGACTCCCTAACCCTACCAACAGCAGACTCCCTACCCCTACCCTACTGACAGCAGACATCCTAACCCTACCAACAGCAGACTCCCTAACCCTACCCTACAGACAGCAGACTCCCTACCCGTACCGACAGCAGACTCCCTAACCCTACCAACAGCAGACTCCCCAACCCTACCCCTGCCGACAGCAGACTCCCTACCCCTACCCTACCGACAGCAGACTCCCTACCCCTACCCTACCGACAGCAGACTCCCTACCCCTACCCTACCGACAGCAGACTCCCTACCCCTACCGACAGCAGACTCCCTACCCCTACCCCTACCGACAGCAGACTCCCTACCCCTAACCCTACCGACAGCAGACTCCCTAACGCAACCGACAGCAGACTCCCTAACCCTACCCACAGCAGACTCCCTACCCCTACAGACAGCAGACTCCCTACCCCTATCGACAGCAGACTCCCTAACCGTACCATACCGACAGCAGACTCCTTACCCCTACCGACAGCAGACTCCCTAACCCTTCCCTACCGACAGCAGGCTCCCTAACCCTACCCTACCGACAGCAGACTCCCTACCCCTACCCTACCGACAGCAGACTCCCTACCCCTAACCCTACCGACAGCAGACTCCCTAACGCAACTGACAGCAGACTCCCTAACCCTACCCACAGCAGACTCCCTACCCCTACAGACAGCAGACTCCCTACCCCTACAGACAGCAGACTCCCTACCCCTATCGACAGCAGACTCCCTAACCGAACCATACCGACAGCAGACTCCTTACCCCTACCGACAGCAGACTCCCTAACCCTACACTACCGACAGCAGACTCCCTACCCCTACACTACTGACAGCAGACACCCTAACCCTACCAACAGCAGACTCCCTAACCCTACCCTACAGACAGCAGACTCCCTACCCCTACCGACAGCAGACTCCCTAACCCTACCAACAGCAGACTCCCCAACCCTACCCCTGCCGACAGCAGACTCCCTACCCCTACCCTACCGACAGCAGACTCCCTAACCCTACCCTACCGACAGCAGACTCCCTAACCCTACCCTACCAACAGCAGACTCCCTACCCCTACCCTACCGACAGCAGACTCCCTACCCCTACCGACAGCAGACTCCCTAACGCAACCGACAGCAGACTCCCTAACCCTACCCTACCGACAGCAGACTCCCTACCCCTACCCTACCGACAGCAGACTCCCTACCCCTACCCTACCGACAGCAGACTCCCTAACCTTACCATACCGACAGCAGACTCCCTACCCCTACCGACAGCAGACTCCCTACCCCTACCCTACCAACAGCAGACTCCCTACCCCTACCGACAGCAGACTCCCTAACCCTGCCCTACCGACAGCAGACTCCCTAACCCTGCCCTACCGACAGCAGACTCCCTAACCCTGCCCTACCGACAGCAGACTCCCTGCCCTACCGACAGCAGACTCCCTAACCCTGCCCTACCGACAGCAGACTCCCTAACCCTGCCCTACCGACAGCAGACTCCCTACCCCTGCACTACCGACAGCAGACTCCCTACCCTTACCCTACCGACAGCAGACTCCCTAACCCTACCCTACCGACAGCAGACTCCCTAACCTTACCCTACCGACAGCAGACTCCCTAACGCTACCAACAGCAGATCCCAAACCCTGCCCTACCGACAGCAGACTCCCTAACCCTGCCCTACCGATAGCAGACTCCCTAACCCTGCTCTACCGAAAGCAGACTCCCTAACCTTACCCTACCGACAGCAAACTCCCTAACCCTACCGACAGCAAACTCCCTACCCCTACCCTACCGGCAGGAGACTCCTTACCCTACCGACAAAAGACTCCCTACTTTACCAACAGCAGACTCCCTACCCCTACCGACAGCAGACTCCCTAACCCTACTGACAGCAAACTCCCTACCCCTACCCTACCGGAAGGAGACTCCTTACCCTACCGACAAAAGACTCCCTACCCCTACCCTACAAACAGCAGACTCCCTACCCCTACCGACAGCAGACTCCCTAACCCTGCCCTACCGACAGCAGACTCCCTAACCCTGCACTACTGACAGCAGACTCCCTAACCCTGCCCTACCGACAGCAGACTCCCTACCCCTACCCTACCGACAGCAGACTCCCTAACCCTACCCTACCGACAGCAGACTCCCTACCCCTACCCTACCGACAGCAGACTCCCTACCCCTACCGACAGCAGACTCCCTACCCCTACCGACAGCAGACTCCCTACCCCTACTTCTACCGACAGCAGACTCCATAACCCTTCCCTACCGACAGCAGACTCCCTAACCGTACCATACCGACAGCAGATTCCTTACCCCTACCTACAGCAGACTCCCTAACCCTACCCTACCGACAGCAGACTCCCTAACCCTACCAACAGCAGACTCCCTACCCCTACCCTACTGACAGCAGACACCCTAACCCTACCAACAGCAGACTCCCTAACCTTACCCTACCGACAGCAAACTCCCTAACCCTACCGACAGCAAACTCCCTACCCCTACCCTACCGGCAGGAGACTCCTTACCCTACCGACAAAAGACTCCCTACTTTACCAACAGCAGACTCCCTACCCCTACCGACAGCAGACTCCCTAACCCTACTGACAGCAAACTCCCTACCCCTACCCTACCGGAAGGAGACTCCTTACCCTACCGACAAAAGACTCCCTACCCCTACCCTACAAACAGCAGACTCCCTACCCCTACCGACAGCAGACTCCCTAACCCTGCCCTACCGACAGCAGACTCCCTAACCCTGCACTACTGACAGCAGACTCCCTAACCCTGCCCTACCGACAGCAGACTCCCTACCCCTACCCTACCGACAGCAGACTCCCTAACCCTACCCTACCGACAGCAGACTCCCTACCCCTACCCTACCGACAGCAGACTCCCTACCCCTACCGACAGCAGACTCCCTACCCCTACCGACAGCAGACTCCCTACCCCTACTTCTACCGACAGCAGACTCCATAACCCTTCCCTACCGACAGCAGACTCCCTAACCGTACCATACCGACAGCAGATTCCTTACCCCTACCTACAGCAGACTCCCTAACCCTACCCTACCGACAGCAGACTCCCTAACCCTACCAACAGCAGACTCCCTACCCCTACCCTACTGACAGCAGACACCCTAACCCTACCAACAGCAGACTCCCTAACCCTACCCTACAGACAGCAGACTCCCTACCCGTACCGACAGCAGACTCCCTAACCCTACCAACAGCAGACTCCCCAACCCTACCCCTGCCGACAGCAGACTCCCTACCCCTACCCTACCGACAGCAGACTCCCTACCCCTACCCTACCGACAGCAGACTCCCTAACCCTACCCTACCGACAGCAGACTCCCTACCCCTACACTACTGACAGCAGACGCCCTAACCCTACCAACAGCAGACTCCCTAACCCTACCCTACAGACAGCAGACTCCCTACCCCTACCGACAGCAGACTCCCTAACCCTACCAACAGCAGACTCCCCAACCCTACCCCTGCCGACAGCAGACTCCCTACCCCTACGCTACCGACAGCAGACTCCCTAACCCTACCCTACCGACAGCAGACTCCCTAACCCTACCCTACCAACAGCAGACTCCCTACCCCTACCCTACCGACAGCAGACTCCCTACCCCTACCGACAGCAGACTCCCTAACGCAACCGACAGCAGACTCCCTAACCCTACCCTACCGACAGCAGACTCCCTACCCCTACCCTACCGACAGCAGACTCCCTACCCCTACCCTACCGACAGCAGACTCCCTACCCCTACCGACTGCAGACTCCCTACCCCTACCCCTACCGACAGCAGACTCCCTACCCCTACCCTACCGACAGCAGACTCCCTACCCCTACCGACAGCAGACTCCCTACCCCTACTTCTACCGACAGCAGACTCCCTAACCCTTCCCTACCGACAGCAGACTCCCTAACCGTACCATACCGACAGCAGACTCCTTACCCCTACCGACAGCAGACTCCCTAACCCTACCCTACCGACAGCAGACTCCCTAACCCTACCCTACCGACAGCAGACTCCCTAACCCTACCCTACCAACAGCAGACTCCCTACCCCTACCCTACTGACAGCAGACACCCTAACCCTACCAACAGCAGACTCCCTAACCCTACCCTACAGACAGCAGACTCCCTACCCGTACCGACAGCAGACTCCCTAACCCTACCAACAGCAGACTCCCCAACCCTACCCCTGCCGACAGCAGACTCCCTACCCCTACCCTACCGACAGCAGACTCCCTACCCCTACCCTACCGACAGCAGACTCCCTAACCCTACCCTACCGACAGCAGACTCCCTACCCCTACCCTACCGACAGCAGACTCCCTACCCCTACCGACAGCAGACTCCCTACCCCTACCCCTACCGACAGCAGACTCCCTACCCCTACCCTACCGACAGCAGACTCCCTACCCCTACCCTACCGACAGCAGACTCCCTACCCCTACCGACAGCAGACTCCCTAACCCTTCCCTACCGACAGCAGACTCCCTAACCCTACCCTACCGACAGCAGACTCCCTACCCCTACCCTACCGACAGCAGACTCCCTAACCCTACCCTACCGACAGCAGACTCCCTAACCCTACCCTACCGACAGCAGACTCCCTAACCCTACCCTACCGACAGCAGACTCCCTACCCCTACCCTACCGACAGCAGACTCCCTACCCCTAACCCTACCGACAGCAGACTCCCTAACGCAACTGACAGCAGACTCCCTAACCCTACCCACAGCAGACTCCCTACCCCTACAGACAGCAGACTCCCTACCCCTACAGACAGCAGACTCCCTACCCCTATCGACAGCAGACTCCCTAACCGTACCATACCGACAGCAGACTCCTTACCCCTACCGACAGCAGACTCCCTAACCCTACCCTACCGACAGCAGACTCCCTACCCCTACACTACTGACAGCAGACACCCTAACCCTACCAACAGCAGACTCCCTAACCCTACCCTACAGACAGCAGACTCCCTACCCCTACCGACAGCAGACTCCCTAACCCTACCAACAGCAGACTCCCCAACCCTACCCCTGCCGACAGCAGACTCCCTACCCCTACCCTACCGACAGCAGACTCCCTAACCCTACCCTACCGACAGCAGACTCCCTAACCCTACCCTACCAACAGCAGACTCCCTACCCCTACCCTACCGACAGCAGACTCCCTACCCCTACCGACAGCAGACTCCCTAACGCAACCGACAGCAGACTCCCTAACCCTACCCTACCGACAGCAGACTCCCTACCCCTACCCTACCGACAGCAGACTCCCTACCCCTACCCTACCGACAGCAGACTCCCTACCCCTACCGACTGCAGACTCGCTACCCCTACCCCTACCGACAGCAGACTCCCTACCCCTACCCTACCGACAGCAGACTCCCTACCCCTACCGACAGCAGACTCCCTAACCCCTACTTCTACCGACAGCAGACTCCCTAACCCTTCCCTACCGACAGCAGACTCCCTAACCGTACCATACCGACAGCAGACTCCTTACCCCTACCGACAGCAGACTCCCTAACCCTACCCTACCGACAGCAGACTCCCTAACCCTACCCTACCGACAGCAGACTCCCTAACCCTACCCTACCAACAGCAGACTCCCTACCCCTACCCTACTGACAGCAGACACCCTAACCCTACCAACAGCAGACTCCCTAACCCTACCCTACAGACAGCAGACTCCCTACCCGTACCGACAGCAGACTCCCTAACCCTACCAACAGCAGACTCCCCAACCCTACCCCTGCCGACAGCAGACTCCCTACCCCTACCCTACCGACAGCAGACTCCCTACCCCTACCCTACCGACAGCAGACTCCCTAACCCTACCCTACCGACAGCAGACTCCCTACCCCTACCCTACCGACAGCAGACTCCCTACCCCTACCGACAGCAGACTCCCTACCCCTACCCCTACCGACAGCAGACTCCCTACCCCTACCCTACCGACAGCAGACTCCCTACCCCTACCCTACCGACAGCAGACTCCCTACCCCTACCGACAGCAGACTCCCTAACCCTTCCCTACCGACAGCAGACTCCCTAACCCTACCCTACCGACAGCAGACTCCCTACCCCTACCCTACCGACAGCAGACTCCCTACCCCTACCCTACCGACAGCAGACTCCCTACCCCTATACTACCGACAGCAGACTCCCTAACCCTACCCTACCGACAGCAGACTCCCTACCCCTACCCTACCGACAGCAGACTCCCTACCCCAACCCTACAGACAGCAGACTCCCTAACCCTACCCTACCGACAGCAGACTCCCTACCCCTACCCTACCGACAGCAGACTCCCTACCCCTACCCTACCGACAGCAGACTCCCTACCCCTACCGACAGCAGACTCCCTACCCCTACCGACAGCAGACTCCCTACCCCTACCGACAGCAGACTCCCTACCCCTACCGACAGCAGACTCCCTACCCCTACCGACAGCAGACTCCCTACCCCTACCGACAGCAGACTCCCTACCCCTACCGACAGCAGACTCCCTAACCCTAACCTACCAACAGCAGACCCCCTAACCCTACCCTACCAACAGCAGACCCCCTAACCCTACCCTACCGACAGCAGACTCCCTACCCCTACCCTACCGACAGCAGACTCCCTACCCCTACCCTACCGACAGCAGACTCCCTACCCCTACCCTACCGACAGCAGACTCCCTACCCCTACCGACAGCAGACTCCCTAACCTTACCCCTGCCGACAGCAGACTCCCTACCCCTACCCTACTGACAGCAGACTCCCTACCCCTACCGACAGCAGACACCCTACCCCTATCCTACCGACATCAGACTCCCTACCCCTACCCTACCGACAGCAGACTCCCTAACGCAACCGACAGCAGACTCCCTAACCCTACCCTACCGACAGCAGACTCCCTAACCCTACCCTACCGACAGCAGAATCCCTACCCCTACACTACCGACAGCAGACTCCCTACCCCTACCCTACCGACAGCAGACTCCCTAACCCTACCGACAGCAGACTCCCTAACGCAACCGACAGCAGACTCCCTAACCCTACCCACAGCAGACTCCCTACCCCTACAGACAGCAGACTCCCTACCCCTATCGACAGCAGACTCCCTAACCGTACCATACCGACAGCAGACTCCTTACCCCTACCGACAGCAGACTCCCTAACCCTACCCTACCGACAGCAGACTCCCTAACCCTACCCTACCGACAGCAGACTCCCTACCCCTACACTACTGACAGCAGACACCCTAACCCTACCAACAGCAGACTCCCTAACCCTACCCTACAGACAGCAGACTCCCTACCCCTACCGACAGCAGACTCCCTAACCCTACCAACAGCAGACTCCCCAACCCTACCCCTGCCGACAGCAGACTCCCTACCCCTACCCTACCGACAGCAGACTCCCTAACCCTACCCTACCGACAGCAGACTCCCTAACCCTACCCTACCAACAGCAGACTCCCTACCCCTACCCTACCGACAGCAGACTCCCTACCCCTACCCTACCGACAGCAGACTCCCTACCCCTACCGACAGCAGACTCCCTAACCTTACCCCTGCCGACAGCAGACTCCCTACCCCTACCCTACTGACAGCAGACTCCCTACCCCTACCCTACCGACAGCAGACACCCTACCCCTATCCTACCGACATCAGACTCCCTACCCCTACCCTACCGACAGCAGACTCCCTAACGCAACCGACAGCAGACTCCCTAACCCTACCCTACCGACAGCAGACTCCCTAACCCTACCCTACCGACAGCAGAATCCCTACCCCTACACTACCGACAGCAGACTCCCTACCCCTACCCTACCGACAGCAGACTCCCTAACCCTACCGACAGCAGACTCCCTAACGCAACCGACAGCAGACTCCCTAACCCTACCCACAGCAGACTCCCTACCCCTACAGACAGCAGACTCCCTACCCCTATCGACAGCAGACTCCCTAACCGTACCATACCGACAGCAGACTCCTTACCCCTACCGACAGCAGAATCCCTACCCCTACACTACCGACAGCAGACTCCCTACCCCTACCCTACCGACAGCAGACTCCCTAACCCTACCGACAGCAGACTCCCTAACGCAACCGACAGCAGACTCCCTAACCCTACCCACAGCAGACTCCCTACCCCTACAGACAGCAGACTCCCTACCCCTATCGACAGCAGACTCCCTAACCGTACCATACCGACAGCAGACTCCTTACCCCTACCGACAGCAGACTCCCTAACCCTACCCTACCGACAGCAGACTCCCTAACCCTACCCTACCGACAGCAGACTCCCTACCCCTACACTACTGACAGCAGACACCCTAACCCTACCAACAGCAGACTCCCTAACCCTACCCTACAGACAGCAGACTCCCTACCCCTACCGACAGCAGACTCCCTAACCCTACCAACAGCAGACTCCCCAACCCTACCCCTGCCGACAGCAGACTCCCTACCCCTACCCTACCGACAGCAGACTCCCTAACCCTACCCTACCGACAGCAGACTCCCTAACCCTACCCTACCAACAGCAGACTCCCTACCCCTACCCTACCGACAGCAGACTCCCTACCCCTACCCTACCGACAGCAGACTCCCTACCCCTACCGACAGCAGACTCCCTAACCTTACCCCTGCCGACAGCAGACTCCCTACCCCTACACTACTGACAGCAGACACCCTAACCCTACCAACAGCAGACTCCCTAACCCTACCCTACAGACAGCAGACTCCCTACCCCTACCGACAGCAGACTCCCTAACCCTACCAACAGCAGACTCCCCAACCCTACCCCTGCCGACAGCAGACTCCCTACCCCTACCCTACCGACAGCAGACTCCCTAACCCTACCCTACCGACAGCAGACTCCCTAACCCTACCCTACCAACAGCAGACTCCCTACCCCTACCCTACCGACAGCAGACTCCCTACCCCTACCCTACCGACAGCAGACTCCCTACCCCTACCGACAGCAGACTCCCTAACCTTACCCCTGCCGACAGCAGACTCCCTACCCCTACCCTACCGACAGCAGACACCCTACCCCTATCCTACCGACATCAGACTCCCTACCCCTACCCTACCGACAGCAGACTCCCTAACGCAACCGACAGCAGACTCCCTAACCCTACCCTACCGACAGCAGACTCCCTAACCCTACCCTACCGACAGCAGAATCCCTACCCCTACACTACCGACAGCAGACTCCCTACCCCTACCCCTACCGACAGCAGACTCCCTAACCCTACCGACAGCAGACTCCCTAACGCAACCGACAGCAGACTCCCTAACCCTACCCACAGCAGACTCCCTACCCCTACAGACAGCAGACTCCCTACCCCTATCGACAGCAGACTCCCTAACCGTACCATACCGACAGCAGACTCCTTACCCCTACCGACAGCAGACTCCCTAACTCTACCCTACCGACAGCAGACTCCCTAACCCTACCCTACCGACAGCAGACTCCCTACCCCTACACTACTGACAGCAGACACCCTAACCCTACCAACAGCAGACTCCCTAACCCTACCCTACAGACAGCAGACTCCCTACCCCTACCGACAGCAGACTCCCTAACCCTACCAACAGCAGACTCCCCAACCCTACCCCTGCCGACAGCAGACTCCCTACCCCTACCCTACCGACAGCAGACTCCCTAACCCTACCCTACCGACAGCAGACTCCCTAACCCTACCCTACCAACAGCAGACTCCCTACCCCTACCCTACCGACAGCAGACTCCCTACCCCTACCGACAGCAGACTCCCTAACGCAACCGACACCAGACTCCCTAACCCTACCGACAGCAGACTCCCTAACCCTACCGACAGCAGACTCCCTACCCCTACCCTACCGACAGCAGACTCCCTACCCCTACCGACTGCAGACTCCCTACCCCTACTTCTACCGACAGAAGACTCCCTAACCCTTCCCTACCGACAGCAGACACCCTAACCCTACCAACAGCAGACTCCCTAACCCTACCCTACCGACAGCAGACTCCCTAACCCTACCCTACCAACAGCAGACTCCCTACCCCTACCCTACTGACAGCAGACACCCTAACCCTACCAACAGCAGACTCCCTACCCCTACTTCTACCGACAGCAGACTCCCTAACCCTTCCCTACCGACAGCAGACACCCTAACCCTTCCCTACCGACAGCAGACACCCTAACCCTACCAACAGCAGACTCCCTAACCCTACCCTACCGACAGCAGACTCCCTAACCCTACCAACAGCAGACTCCCTACCCCTACCCTACTGACAGCAGACACCCTAACCCTACCAACAGCAGACTCCCTAACCCTACCCTACCGACAGCAGAGTCCCTACCCCTACCCTACCGACAGCAGACTCCCTACCCCTACCGACAGCAGACTCCCTACCCCTACCCCTACCGACAGCAGACTCCCTACCCCTACCCCTACCGACAGCAGGCTCCCTACCCCTACCCTACCGACAGCAGACTCCCTACCCCTACCATACCGACAGCAGACTCCCTACCCCTACCCCTACCGACAGCAGACTCCCTAACCCTTCCCTACCGAAAGCAGACTCCCTAACCCTACCCTACCGACAGCAGACTCCCTACCCCGACCCTACCGACAGCAGACTCCCTACCCCTACCCTACCGACAGCAGACTCCCTACCCCTACCGACAGCAGACTCCCTACCCCTACCCTACCGACAGCAGACTCCCTACCCCTACCCTACCGACAGCAGACTCCCTACCCCTACCCTACAGACAGCAGACTCCCTAACCCTACCATAACGACAGCAGACTCCCTACCCCTACCCTACCGACAGCAGACTCCCTACCCCTACCCTACCGACAGCAGACTCCCTAACCCTACCCTACCGACAGCAGACTCCCTAACCCTACCCTACCGACAGCAGACCCCCTAACCCTACCCTACCGACAGCAGACTCCCTAACCCTACCCTAACGACAGCAGACTCCCTAACCCTACCCTACCGACAGCAGACTCCCTACCCCTACCCTACCGACAGCAGACTCCCTACCCCTACCCTACTGACAGCAGACTCCCTACCCCTACCCTACCGACAGCAGACTCCCCACCCCTACCCTACCGACAGCAGACTCCCTACCCCTACCGACAGCAGACTCCCTACCCCTACCGACAGCAGACTCCCTACCCCTACCGACAGCAGACTCCCTACCCCTACCGACAGCAGACTCCCTACCCCTACCGACAGCAGACTCCCTACCCCTACCGACAGCAGACTCCCTACCACTACCGACAGCAGACTCCCTACCCCTACCGACAGCAGACTCCCTACCCCTACCGACAGCAGACTCCCTACCCCTACCGACAGCAGACTCCCTACCCCTACCGACAGCAGACTCCCTAACCCTACCCTACCGACAGCAGAATCCCTACCCCTACACTACCGACAGCAGACTCCCTACCCCTACCCTACCGACAGCAGACTCCCTAACCCTACCGACAGCAGACTCCCTAACGCAACCGACAGCAGACTCCCTAACCCTACCCACAGCAGACTCCCTACCCCTACAGACAGCAGACTCCCTACCCCTATCGACAGCAGACTCCCTAACCGTACCATACCGACAGCAGACTCCTTACCCCTACCGACAGCAGAATCCCTACCCCTACACTACCGACAGCAGACTCCCTACCCCTACCCTACCGACAGCAGACTCCCTAACCCTACCGACAGCAGACTCCCTAACGCAACCGACAGCAGACTCCCTAACCCTACCCACAGCAGACTCCCTACCCCTACAGACAGCAGACTCCCTACCCCTATCGACAGCAGACTCCCTAACCGTACCATACCGACAGCAGATTCCTTACCCCTACCGACAGCAGACTCCCTAACCCTACCCTACCGACAGCAGACTCCCTAACCCTACCCTACCGACAGCAGACTCCCTACCCCTACACTACTGACAGCAGACACCCTAACCCTACCAACAGCAGACTCCCTAACCCTACCCTACAGACAGCAGACTCCCTACCCCTACCGACAGCAGACTCCCTAACCCTACCAACAGCAGACTCCCCAACCCTACCCCTGCCGACAGCAGACTCCCTACCCCTACCCTACCGACAGCAGACTCCCTAACCCTACCCTACCGACAGCAGACTCCCTAACCCTACCCTACCAACAGCAGACTCCCTACCCCTACCCTACCGACAGCAGACTCCCTACCCCTACCCTACCGACAGCAGACTCCCTACCCCTACCGACAGCAGACTCCCTAACCTTACCCCTGCCGACAGCAGACTCCCTACCCCTACCCTACTGACAGCAGACTCCCTACCCCTACCCTACCGACAGCAGACACCCTACCCCTATCCTACCGACATCAGACTCCCTACCCCTACCCTACCGACAGCAGACTCCCTAACGCAACCGACAGCAGACTCCCTAACCCTACCCTACCGACAGCAGACTCCCTAACCCTACCCTACCGACAGCAGAATCCCTACCCCTACACTACCGACAGCAGACTCCCTACCCCTACCCCTACCGACAGCAGACTCCCTAACCCTACCGACAGCAGACTCCCTAACGCAACCGACAGCAGACTCCCTAACGCAACCGACAGCAGACTCCCTAACCCTACCCACAGCAGACTCCCTACCCCTACAGACAGCAGACTCCCTACCCCTATCGACAGCAGACTCCCTAACCGTACCATACCGACAGCAGACTCCTTACCCCTACCGACAGCAGACTCCCTAACCCTACCCTACCGACAGCAGACTCCCTAACCCTACCCTACCGACAGCAGACTCCCTACCCCTACACTACTGACAGCAGACACCCTAACCCTACCAACAGCAGACTCCCTAACCCTACCCTACAGACAGCAGACTCCCTACCCCTACCGACAGCAGACTCCCTAACCCTACCAACAGCAGACTCCCCAACCCTACCCCTGCCGACAGCAGACTCCCTACCCCTACCCTACCGACAGCAGACTCCCTAACCCTACCCTACCGACAGCAGACTCCCTAACCCTACCCTACCAACAGCAGACTCCCTACCCCTACCCTACCGACAGCAGACTCCCTACCCCTACCGACAGCAGACTCCCTAACGCAACCGACACCAGACTCCCTAACCCTACCGACAGCAGACTCCCTAACCCTACCGACAGCAGACTCCCTACCCCTACCCTACCGACAGCAGACTCCCTACCCCTACCGACTGCAGACTCCCTACCCCTACTTCTACCGACAGAAGACTCCCTAACCCTTCCCTACCGACAGCAGACACCCTAACCCTACCAACAGCAGACTCCCTAACCCTACCCTACCGACAGCAGACTCCCTAACCCTACCCTACCAACAGCAGACTCCCTACCCCTACCCTACTGACAGCAGACACCCTAACCCTACCAACAGCAGACTCCCTACCCCTACTTCTACCGACAGCAGACTCCCTAACCCTTCCCTACCGACAGCAGACACCCTAACCCTTCCCTACCGACAGCAGACACCCTAACCCTACCAACAGCAGACTCCCTAACCCTACCCTACCGACAGCAGACTCCCTAACCCTACCAACAGCAGACTCCCTACCCCTACCCTACTGACAGCAGACACCCTAACCCTACCAACAGCAGACTCCCTAACCCTACCCTACCGACAGCAGAGTCCCTACCCCTACCCTACCGACAGCAGACACCCTACCCCTACCGACAGCAGACTCCCTACCCCTACCCCTACCGACAGCAGACTCCCTACCCCTACCCCTACCGACAGCAGGCTCCCTACCCCTACCCTACCGACAGCAGACTCCCTACCCCTACCCTACCGACAGCAGACTCCCTACCCCTACCCCTACCGACAGCAGACTCCCTAACCCTTCCCTACCGAAAGCAGACTCCCTAACCCTACCCTACCGACAGCAGACTCCCTACCCCGACCCTACCGACAGCAGACTCCCTACCCCTACCCTACCGACAGCAGACTCCCTACCCCTACCGACAGCAGACTCCCTACCCCTACCCTACCGACAGCAGACTCCCTACCCCTACCCTACCGACAGCAGACTCCCTACCCCTACCCTACAGACAGCAGACTCCCTAACCCTACCATAACGACAGCAGACTCCCTACCCCTACCCTACCGACAGCAGACTCCCTACCCCTACCCTACCGACAGCAGACTCCCTAACCCTACCCTACCGACAGCAGACTCCCTAACCCTACCCTACCGACAGCAGACCCCCTAACCCTACCCTACCGACAGCAGACTCCCTAACCCTACCCTAACGACAGCAGACTCCCTAACCCTACCCTACCGACAGCAGACTCCCTACCCCTACCCTACCGACAGCAGACTCCCTACCCCTACCCTACTGACAGCAGACTCCCTACCCCTACCCTACCGACAGCAGACTCCCCACCCCTACCCTACCGACAGCAGACTCCCTACCCCTACCGACAGCAGACTCCCTACCCCTACCGACAGCAGACTCCCTACCCCTACCGACAGCAGACTCCCTACCCCTACCGACAGCAGACTCCCTACCCCTACCGACAGCAGACTCCCTACCACTACCGACAGCAGACTCCCTACCCCTACCGACAGCAGACTCCCTACCCCTACCGACAGCAGACTCCCTAACCCTACCCTACCGACAGCAGACTCCCTAACCCTACCCTACCGACAGCAGACCCCCTAACCCTACCCTACCGACAGCAGACTCCCTAACCCTACCCTAACGACAGCAGACTCCCTAACCCTACCCTACCGACAGCAGACTCCCTACCCCTACCCTACCGACAGCAGACTCCCTACCCCTACCCTACTGACAGCAGACTCCCTACCCCTACCCTACCGACAGCAGACTCCCTACCCCTACCCTACCGACAGCAGACTCCCTACCCCTACCGACAGCAGACTCCCTACCCCTACCGACAGCAGACTCCCTACCCCTACCGACAGCAGACTCCCTACCCCTACCGACAGCAGACTCCCTACCCCTACCGACAGCAGACTCCCTACCACTACCGACAGCAGACTCCCTACCCCTACCGACAGCAAACTCCCTACCCCTACCGACAGCAGACTCCCTACCCCTACCGACAGCAGACTCCCTACCCCTACCGACAGCAGACTCCCTAACCCTACCCTACCAACAGCAGACCCCCTAACCCTACCCTACCAACAGCAGACCCCCTAACCCTACCCTACCGACAGCAGACTCCCTACCCCTACCGACAGCAGACTCCCTACCCCTACCGACAGCAGACTCCCTACCCCTACCGACAGCAGACTCCCTACCCCTACCGACAGCAGACTCCCTACCCCTACCGACAGCAGACTCCCTACCCCTACCGACAGCAGACTCCCTACCCCTACCGACAGCAGACTCCCTAACCCTACCCTACCAACAGCAGACCCCCTAACCCTACCAACAGCAGACTCCCTACCCCTACCCTACCGACAGCAGACTCCCTACCCCTACCCTACCGACAGCAGACTCCCTACCCCTAACCCACCGACAGCAGACTCCCTAAACCTACACTACCAACAGCAGACTCCCTACCCCTACGACAGCAGACTCCCTACCCCTACCGACAGCAGACCCCCTACCCCTACCGACAGCAGACTCCCTACCCCTACCGACAGCAGACTCCCTACCCCTACCGACAGCAGACTCCCTACCCCTACCGACAGCAGACTCCCTAACCCTACCCTACCGACAGCAGACTCCCTACCCCTACCCTACCGACAGCAGACTCCCTACCCCTACCGACAGCAGACTCCCTAACGCAACCGACACCAGACTCCCTAACGCAACCGACAGCAGACTCCCTAACGCAACCGACAGCAGACTCCCTAACCCTACCCTACCGACAGCAGACTCCCTACCCCTACCCTACCGACAGCAGACTCCCTACCCCTACAGACTGCAGACTCCCTACCCCTACTTCTACCGACAGCAGACTCCCTAACCCTTCCCTACCGACAGCAGACACCCTAACCCTACCAACAGCAGACTCCCTAACCCTACCCTACCGACAGCAGACTCCCTAACCCTACCCTACCAACAGCAGACTCCCTACCCCTACCCTACTGACAGCAGACACCCTAACCCTACCAACAGCAGACTCCCTAACCCTACCCTACAGACAGCAGACTCCCTACCCGTACCGACAGCAGACTCCCTAACCCTACCAACAGCAGACTCCCCAACCCTACCCCTGCCGACAGCAGACTCCCTACCCCTACCCTACCGATAGCAGACTCCCTACCTCTACCCTACCGACAGCAGACTCCCTAACCCTACCCTACCGACAGCAGAGTCCCTACCCCTACCCTACCGACAGCAGACTCCCTACCCCTACCGACAGCAGACTCCCTACCCCTACCCCTACCGACAGCAGACTCCCTACCCCTACCCTACCGACAGCAGACTCCCTACCCCTACCCTACCGACAGCAGACTCCCTACCCCTACCCCTACCGACAGCAGACTCCCTAACCCTTCCCTACCGACAGCAGACTCCCTAACCCTACCCTACCGACAGCAGACTCCCTACCCCGACCCTACCGACAGCAGACTCCCTACCCCTACCCTACCGACAGCAGACTCCCTACCCCTACCCTACCGACAGCAGACTCCCTACCCCTACCCTACCGACAGCAGACTCCCTACCCCTACCCTACCGACAGCAGACTCCCTACCCCTACCCTACCGACAGCAGACTCCCTACCCCTACCCTACAGACAGCAGACTCCCTAACCCTACCCTAACGACAGCAGACTCCCTACCCCTACCCTACCGACAGCAGACTCCCTACCCCTACCCTACCGACAGCAGACTCCCTAACCCTACCCTACCGACAGCAGACTCCCTAACCCTACCCTACCGACAGCAGACTCCCTAACCCTACCCTACCGACAGCAGACCCCCTAACCCTACCCTACCGACAGCAGACTCCCTAACCCTACCCTACCGACAGCAGACTCCCTAACCCTACCCTACCGACAGCAGACTCCCTACCCCTACCCTACCGACAGCAGACTCCCTACCCCTACCCTACTGACAGCAGACTCCCTACCCCTACCCTACCGACAGCAGACTCCATACCCCTACCCTACCGACAGCAGACTCCCTAACCCTACCCTACCGACAGCAGACTCCCTAACCCTACCCTACCGACAGCAGACTCCCTACCCCTACCCCTACCGACAGCAGACTCCCTACCCCTACCCTACCGACAGCAGACTCCCTACCCCTACCCTACCGACAGCAGACTCCCTACCCCTACCCCTACCGACAGCAGACTCCCTAACCCTTCCCTACCGACAGCAGACTCCCTAACCCTACCCTACCGACAGCAGACTCCCTACCCCGACCCTACCGACAGCAGACTCCCTACCCCTACCCTACCGACAGCAGACTCCCTAACCCTACCCTCCCGACAGCAGACTCCCTACCCCTACCCTACCGACAGCAGACTCCCTACCCCTACCCTACAGACAGCAGACTCCCTACCCCTACCCTACCGACAGCAGACTCCCTAACCCTACCCTACCGACAGCAGACTCCCTAACCCTACCCTACCGACAGCAGACTCCCTAACCCTACCCTACCGACAGCAGACTCCCTACCCCTACCCTACCGACAGCAGACTCCCTACCCCTACCCTACCGACAGCAGACTCCCTACCCCTACCCTACCGACAGCAGACTCCCTACCCCTACCCTACCGACAGCAGACTCCCTACCCCTACCGACAGCAGACTCCCTACCCCTACCGACAGCAGACTCCCTACCCCTACCGACAGCAGACTCCCTACCCCTACCGACAGCAGACTCCCTACCACTACCGACAGCAGACTCCCTACCCCTACCGACAGCAGACTCCCTACCCCTACCGACAGCAGACTCCCTACCCCTACCGACAGCAGACTCCCTACCCCTACCGACAGCAGACTCCCTAACCCTACCCTACCAACAGCAGACCCCCTAACCCTACCCTACCGACAGCAGACCCCCTAACCCTACCCTACCGACAGCAGACTCCCTACCCCTACCGACAGCAGACTCCCTACCCCTACCGACAGCAGACTCCCTACCCCTACCGACAGCAGACTCCCTACCCCTACCGACAGCAGACTCCCTACCCCTACCGACAGCAGACTCCCTACCCCTACCGACAGCAGACTCCCTACCCCTACCGACAGCAGACTCCCTACCCCTACCGACAGCAGACACCCTACCCCTACCGACAGCAGACTCCCTAACCCTACCCTACCAACAGCAGACCCCCTAACCCTACCCTACCAACAGCAGACCCCCTAACCCTACCCTACCGACAGCAGACTCCCTACCCCTACCGACAGCAGACTCCCTACCCCTACCGACAGCAGACTCCCTAACCCTACCCTACCGACAGCAGACTCCCTACCCCTACCCTACCGACAGCAGACTCCCTACCCCTACCCTACCGACAGCAGACTCCCTACCCTTACCCTACCGACAGCAGACTCCCTACCCCTACCCTACCGACAGCAGACTCCCTACCCCTACCGACAGCAGACTCCCTACCCCTACCGACAGCAGACTCCCTACCCCTACCGACAGCAGACTCCCTACCCCTACCGACAGCAGACTCCCTACCCCTACCGACAGCAGACTCCCTACCACTACCGACAGCAGACTCCCTACCCCTACCGACAGCAGACTCCCTACCCCTACCGACAGCAGACTCCCTAACCCTACCCTACCGACAGCAGACTCCCTAACCCTACCCTACCGACAGCAGACCCCCTAACCCTACCCTACCGACAGCAGACTCCCTACCCCTACCCTACCGACAGCAGACTCCCTACCCCTACCCTACCGACAGCAGACTCCCTACCCCTACCCTACCGACAGCAGACTCCCTACCCCTACCCTACCGACAGCAGACTCCCTACCCCTACCCTACAGACAGCAGACTCCCTAACCCTACCCTAACGACAGCAGACTCCCTAACCCTACCCTAACGACAGCAGACTCCCTACCCCTACCCTACCGACAGCAGACTCCCTACCCCTACCCTACAGACAGCAGACTCCCTAACCCTACCCTACCGACAGCAGACTCCCTAACCCTACCCTACCGACAGCAGACCCCTAACCCTACCCTACCGACAGCAGACTCCCTAACCCTACCCTACCGACAGCAGACTCCCTAACCCTACCCTACCGACAGCAGACTCCCTACCCCTACCCTACCGACAGCAGACTCCCTACCCCTACCCTACCGACAGCAGACTCCCTACCCCTACCCTACCGACAGCAGACTCCCTACCCCTACCCTACCGACAGCAGACTCCCTACCCCTACCCTACCGACAGCAGACTCCCTACCCCTACCCTACCGACAGCAGACTCCCTACCCCTACCGACAGCAGACTCCCTACCCCTACCGACAGCAGACTCCCTACCCCTACCGACAGCAGACTCCCTACCCCTACCGACAGCAGACTCCCTACCCCTACCGACAGCAGACTCCCTACCCCTACCGACAGCAGACTCCCTACCCCTACCGACAGCAGACTCCCTACCCCTACCGACAGCAGACTCCCTACCCCTACCGACAGCAGACTCCCTAACCCTACCCTACCGACAGCAGACCCCCTAACCCTACCCTACCGACAGCAGACTCCCTACCCCTACCGACAGCAGACTCCCTACCCCTACCGACAGCAGACTCCCTACCCCTACCGACAGCAGACTCCCTACCCCTACCGACAGCAGACTCCCTACCCCTACCGACAGCAGACTCCCTACCCCTACCGACAGCAGACTCCCTACCCCTACCGACAGCAGACTCCCTACCCCTACCGACAGCAGACTCCCTACCCCTACCGACAGCAGACTCCCTACCCCTACCGACAGCAGACTCCCTAACCCTACCCTACCAACAGCAGACCCCCTAACCCTACCCTACCGACAGCAGACCCCCTAACCCTACCCTACCGACAGCAGACTCCCTACCCCTACCGACAGCAGACTCCCTACCCCTACCGACAGCAGACTCCCTACCCCTACCCTACCGACAGCAGACTCCCTACCCCTACCGACAGCAGACTCCCTACCCCTACCGACAGCAGACTCCCTACCCCTACCGACAGCAGACTCCCTACCCCTACCGACAGCAGACTCCCTAACCCTACCCTACTGACAGCAGACTACCTACCCCTACCCTACCGACAGCAGACTCCCTACCCCTACCCTACCGACAGCAGACTCCCTACCCCTACCCTACCGACAGCAGACTCCCTACCCCTACCCTACCGACAGCAGACTCCCTACCCCTACCCTACCGACAGCAGACTCCCTACACCTACCGACAGCAGACTCCCTACCCCTACCGACAGCAGACTCCCTACCCCTACCGACAGCAGACTCCCTACCCCTACCGACAGCAGACTCCCTACCCCTACCGACAGCAGACTCCCTACCCCTACCGACAGCAGACTCCCTACCCCTACCGACAGCAGACTCCCTACCCCTACCGACAGCAGACTCCCTAACCCTACCCTACCAACAGCAGACCCCCTACCCCTACCCTACCGACAGCAGACTCCCTACACCTACCGACAGCAGACTCCCTACCCCTACCGACAGCAGACTCCCTACCCCTACCGACAGCAGACTCCCTACCACTACCGACAGCAGACTCCCTACCCCTACCGACAGCAGACTCCCTACCCCTACCGACAGCAGACTCCCTACCCCTACCGACAGCAGACTCCCTACCCCTACCGACAGCAGACTCCCTAACCCTACCCTACCAACAGCAGACCCCCTAACCCTACCCTACCAACAGCAGACCCCCTAACCCTACCCTACCGACAGCAGACTCCCTACCCCTACCCCTACCGACAGCAGACTCCCTACCCCTACCGACAGCAGACTCCCTACCCCTACCGACAGCAGACTCCCTACCCCTACCGACAGCAGACTCCCTACCCCTACCGACAGCAGACTCCCTACCCCTACCGACAGCAGACTCCCTACCACTACCGACAGCAGACTCCCTACCCCTACCGACAGCAGACTCCCTACCCCTACCGACAGCAGACTCCCTACCCCTACCGACAGCAGACTCCCTAACCCTACCCTACCAACAGCAGACCCCCTAACCCTACCCTACCAACAGCAGACCCCCTAACCCTACCCTACCGACAGCAGACTCCCTACCCCTACCGACAGCAGACTCCCTACCCCTACCGACAGCAGACTCCCTACCCCTACCGACAGCAGACTCCCTACCCCTACCCTACCAACAGCAGACCCCCTAACCCTACCCTACCAACAGCAGACCCCCTAACCCTACCCTACCGACAGCAGACTCCCTACCCCTACCGACAGCAGACTCCCTACCCCTACCGACAGCAGACTCCCTACCCCTACCGACAGCAGACTCCCTACCCCTACCGACAGCAGACTCCCTACCCCTACCGACAGCAGACTCCCTACCCCTACCGACAGCAGACTCCCTACCCCTACCGACAGCAGACTCCCTACCCCTACCGACAGCAGACTCCCTACCCCTACCGACAGCAGACTCCCTACCCCTACCGACAGCAGACTCCCTACCCCTACCGACAGCAGACTCCCTAACCCTACCCTACCAACAGCAGACCCCCTAACCCTACCCTACCGACAGCAGACCCCCTAACCCTACCCTACCGACAGCAGACTCCCTACCCCTACCGACAGCAGACTCCCTACCCCTACCGACAGCAGACTCCCTACCCCTACCGACAGCAGACTCCCTACCCCTACCGACAGCAGACTCCCTACCCCTACCGACAGCAGACTCCCTACCCCTACCGACAGCAGACTCCCTAACCCTACCCTACCGACAGCAGACTCCCTACCCCTACCCTACCGACAGCAGACTCCCTACCCCTACCCTACCGACAGCAGACTCCCTACCCCAACCCTACCGACAGCAGACTCCCTACCCCTACCGACAGCAGACTCCCTACCCCTACCGACAGCAGACTCCATACCCCTACCGACAGCAGACTCCCTACCCCTACCGACAGCAGACTCCCTACCACTACCGACAGCAGACTCCCTACCCCTACCGACAGCAGACTCCCTACCCCTACCGACAGCAGACTCCCTACCCCTACCGACAGCAGACTCCCTACCCCTACCCTACCGACAGCAGACCCCCTAACCCTACCCTACCGACAGCAGACTCCCTACCCCTACCCTACCGACAGCAGACTCCCTACCCCTACCCTACCGACAGCAGACTCCCTACCCCTACCCTACCGACAGCAGACTCCCTACCCCTACCCTACCGACAGCAGACTCCCTACCCCTACCCTACAGACAGCAGACTCCCTAACCCTACCCTAACGACAGCAGACTCCCTAACCCTACCCTAACGACAGCAGACTCCCTACCCCTACCCTACCGACAGCAGACTCCCTACCCCTACCCTACCGACAGCAGACTCCCTAACCCTACCCTACCGACAGCAGACTCCCTAACCCTACCCTACCGACAGCAGACCCCCTAACCCTACCCTACCGACAGCAGACTCCCTAACCCTACCGACAGCAGACTCCCTAACCCTACCCTACCGACAGCAGACTCCCTACCCCTACCCTACCGACAGCAGACTCCCTACCCCTACCCTACCGACAGCAGACTCCCTACCCCTACCCTACCGACAGCAGACTCCCTACCCCTACCCTACCGACAGCAGACTCCCTACCCCTACCCTACCGACAGCAGACTCCCTACCCCTATCGACAGCAGACTCCCTACCCCTACCGACAGCAGACTCCCTACCCCTACCGACAGCAGACTCCCTACCCCTACCGACAGCAGACTCCCTACCACTACCGACAGCAGACTCCCTACCCCTACCGACAGCAGACTCCCTACCCCTACCGACAGCAGACTCCCTACCCCTACCGACAGCAGACTCCCTAACCCTACCCTACCGACAGCAGACTCCCTAACCCTACCCTACCGACAGCAGACCCCCTAACCCTACCCTACCGAAAGCAGACCCCCTAACCCTACCCTACCGACAGCAGACTCCCTACCCCTACCGACAGCAGACTCCCTACCCCTACCGACAGCAGACTCCCTACCCCTACCGACAGCAGACTCCCTACCCCTACCGACAGCAGACTCCCTACCCCTACCGACAGCAGACTCCCTACCCCTACCGACAGCAGACTCCCTACCCCTACCGACAGCAGACTCCCTACCCCTACCGACAGCAGACTCCCTAACCCTACCCTACCAACAGCAGACCCCCTAACCCTACCCTACCGACAGCAGACCCCCTAACCCTACCCTACCGACAGCAGACTCCCTACCCCTACCGACAGCAGACTCCCTACCCCTACCGACAGCAGACTCCCTACCCCTACCGACAGCAGACTCCCTACCCCTACCGACAGCAGACTCCCTACCCCTACCGACAGCAGACTCCCTACCCCTACCGACAGCAGACTCCCTAACCCTACCCTACCGACAGCAGACTCCCTAACCCTACCCTACCGACAGCAGACTCCCTACCCCTACCCTACCGACAGCAGACTCCCTACCCCTACCCTACCGACAGCAGACTCCCTACCCCTACCGACAGCAGACTCCCTACCCCTACCGACAGCAGACTCCCTACCCCTACCGACAGCAGACTCCCTACCCCTACCGACAGCAGACTCCCTACCCCTACCGACAGCAGACTCCCTACCCCTACCGACAGCAGACTCCCTACCCCTACCGACAGCAGACTCCCTACCACTACCGACAGCAGACTCCCTACCCCTACCGACAGCAGACTCCCTACCCCTACCGACAGCAGACTCCCTACCCCTACCGACAGCAGACTCCCTACCCCTACCGACAGCAGACTCCCTAACCCTACCCTACCGACAGCAGACCCCCTAACCCTACCCTACCAACAGCAGACCCCCTAACCCTACCCTACCGACAGCAGACTCCCTACCCCTACCGACAGCAGACTCCCTACCCCTACCGACAGCAGACTCCCTACCCCTACCGACAGCAGACTCCCTACCCCTACCGACAGCAGACTCCCTACCCCTACCGACAGCAGACTCCCTACCCCTACCGACAGCAGACTCCCTAACCCTACCCTACCAACAGCAGACCCCCTAACCCTACCAACAGCAGACTCCCTACCCCTACCCTACCAACAGCAGACCCCCTAACCCTACCCTACCAACAGCAGACTCCCTACCCCTACCCTACAGACAGCAGACACCCTAACCCTACCCTACCGACAGCAGACTCCCTACCCCTACCCTACCGACAGCAGACTCCCTACCCCTAACCCACTGACAGCAGACTCCCTAAACCTACCCTACAAACAGCAGACTCCCTACCCCTACGACAGCAGACTCCCTACCCCTACCGACAGCAGACTCCCTACCCCTACCGACAGCAGACTCCCTACCCCTACCGACAGCAGACTCCCTACCCTACCGACAGCAGACTCCCTACCCCTACCGACAGCAGACTCCCTACCCCTACCGACAGCAGACTCCCTACCCCTACCGACAGCAGACTCCCTACCCCTACCGACAGCAGACTCCCTACCCCTACCGACAGCAGACACCCTACCCCTACCGACAGCAGACTCCCTACCCCTACCCTACCGACAGCAGACTCCCTACCCCTACCCTACCGACAGCAGACTCCCTACCCCTACCCTACCGACAGCAGACTCCCTACCCCTACCCTACCGACAGCAGACTCCCTAACCCTACCCTACCGACAGCAGACTCCCTAACCCTACCCTACCGACAGCAGACTCCCTACCCCTACCGACAGCAGACTCCCTACCCCTACCGACAGCAGACTCCCTACCCTACCGACAGCAGACTCCCTAACCCTACCCTACCAACAGCAGACCCCCTAACCCTACCAACAGCAGACTCCCTACCCCTACCCTACCAACAACAGACCCCCTAACCCTACCCTACCAACAGCAGACTCCCTACCCCTACCCTACTGACAGCAGACACCCTAACCCTACCCTACCGACAGCAGACTCCCTACCCCTACCCTACCGACAGCAGACTCCCTACCCCTAACCCACCGACAGCAGACTCCCTAAACCTACCCTACCAACAGCAGACTCCCTACCCCTACGACAGCAGACTCCCTACCCCTACCGACAGCACACTCCCTACCCCTACCGACAGCAGACTCCCTACCCCTACCGACAGCAGACTCCCTACCCCTACCGACAGCAGACTCCCTACCCCTACCGACAGCAGACTCCCTACCCCTACCGACAGCAGACTCCCTACCCCTACCGACAGCAGACTCCCTACCCCTACCGACAGCAGACTCCCTAACCCTACCCTACCAACAGCAGACCCCCTAACCCTACCAACAGCAGACCCCCTAACCCTACCCTACCAACAGCAGACTCCCTACCCCTACCCTACCGACAGCCGACTCCCTACCCCTACCCTACTGACAGCAGACACCCTAACCCTACCCTACCGACAGCAGACTCCCTACCCCTACCCTACCGACAGCAGACTCCCTACCCCTAACCCACCGACAGCAGACTCCCTAAACCTACCCTACCAACAGCAGACTCCCTACCCCTACCGACAGCAGACTCCCTACCCCTACCCTACCAACAGCAGACTCTCTAACCCTACCCTACCAACAGCAGACTCCCTACCCTACCAACAGCAGACTCCCTACCCCTAACCCACCGACAGCAGACTCCCTAACCCTACCCTACCGACAGCAGACTCCCTACCCCTACCCTACCGACAGCAGACTCCCTAACCCTACCCTACCGACAGCAGACTCCCTACCCTACCGACAGCAGACTCCCTAACCCTACCCTACAGACAGCAGACTCCCTAACCCTACCCTACCGACAGCAGACTCCCTACCCCTACCCTACCGACAGCAGACTCCCTAACCCTACCCTACCGACAGCAGACTCCCTAACCCTACCCTACCGACAGCAGACTCCCTAACCCTACCCTACCGACAGCAGACTCCCTACCCCTACCCTACCGACAGCAGACTCCCTACCCCTACCCTACCGACAGCAGACTCCCCACCCCTACCCTACCGACAGCAGACTCCCTACCCCTAACCCACTGACAGCAGACTCCCTAAACCTACCCTACAAACAGCAGACTCCCTACCCCTACGACAGCAGACTCCCTACCCCTACCGACAGCAGACTCCCTACCCCTACCGACAGCAGACTCCCTACCCCTACCGACAGCAGACTCCCTACCCCTACCGACAGCAGACTCCCTACCCCTACCGACAGCAGACTCCCTACCCCTACCGACAGCAGACTCCCTACCCCTACCGACAGCAGACTCCCTACCCCTACCGACAGCAGACTCCCTACCCCTACCGACAGCAGACACCCTACCCCTACCGACAGCAGACTCCCTACCCCTACCCTACCGACAGCAGACTCCCTACCCCTACCCTACCGACAGCAGACTCCCTACCCCTACCCTACCGACAGCAGACTCCCTAACCCTACCCTACCGACAGCAGACTCCCTAACCCTACCCTACCGACAGCAGACTCCCTACCCCTACCGACAGCAGACTCCCTACCCCTACCGACAGCAGACTCCCTACCCTACCGACAGCAGACTCCCTAACCCTACCCTACCAACAGCAGACCCCCTAACCCTACCAACAGCAGACTCCCTACCCCTACCCTACCAACAACAGACCCCCTAACCCTACCCTACCAACAGCAGACTCCCTACCCCTACCCTACTGACAGCAGACACCCTAACCCTACCCTACCGACAGCAGACTCCCTACCCCTACCCTACCGACAGCAGACTCCCTACCCCTAACCCACCGACAGCAGACTCCCTAAACCTACCCTACCAACAGCAGACTCCCTACCCCTACGACAGCAGACTCCCTACCCCTACCGACAGCACACTCCCTACCCCTACCGACAGCAGACTCCCTACCCCTACCGACAGCAGACTCCCTACCCCTACCGACAGCAGACTCCCTACCCCTACCGACAGCAGACTCCCTACCCCTACCGACAGCAGACTCCCTACCCCTACCGACAGCAGACTCCCTAACCCTACCCTACCAACAGCAGACCCCCTAACCCTACCAACAGCAGACCCCCTAACCCTACCCTACCAACAGCAGACTCCCTACCCCTACCCTACCGACAGCCGACTCCCTACCCCTACCCTACTGACAGCAGACACCCTAACCCTACCCTACCGACAGCAGACTCCCTACCCCTACCCTACCGACAGCAGACTCCCTACCCCTAACCCACCGACAGCAGACTCCCTAAACCTACCCTACCAACAGCAGACTCCCTACCCCTACCGACAGCAGACTCCCTACCCCTACCCTACCAACAGCAGACTCTCTAACCCTACCCTACCAACAGCAGACTCCCTACCCTACCAACAGCAGACTCCCTACCCCTAACCCACCGACAGCAGACTCCCTAACCCTACCCTACCGACAGCAGACTCCCTACCCCTACCCTACCGACAGCAGACTCCCTAACCCTACCCTACCGACAGCAGACTCCCTACCCCTACCCTACCGACAGCAGACTCCCTAACCCTACCCTACAGACAGCAGACTCCCTAACCCTACCCTACCGACAGCAGACTCCCTACCCCTACCCTACCGACAGCAGACTCCCTAACCCTACCCTACCGACAGCAGACTCCCTAACCCTACCCTACCGACAGCAGACTCCCTAACCCTACCCTACCGACAGCAGACTCCCTACCCCTACCCTACCGACAGCAGACTCCCTACCCCTACCCTACCGACAGCAGACTCCCCACCCCTACCCTACCGACAGCAGACTCCCTACCCCTACCCTACCGACAGCAGACTCCCTAACCCTACCCTACCGACAGCAGACTCCCTAACCCTACCCTACCGACAGCAGACTCCCTAACCCTACCCTACCGACAGCAGACTCCCTACCCCTACCCTACCGACAGCAGACTCCCTACCCCTACCCTACCGACAGCAGACTCCCCACCCCTACCCTACCGACAGCAGACTCCCTACCCCTACCCTACCGACAGCAGACTCCCTACCCCTACCCTACCGACAGCAGACTCCCTACCCCTACCCTACCGACAGCAGACTCCCTACCCCTACCGACAGCAGACTCCCTAACCCTACCCTACCAACAGCAGACCCCCTAACAATACCAACAGCAGACTCCCTACCCCTACCCTACCGACAGCAGACTCCCTACCCCTACCCTACCGACAGCAGACACCCTACCCCTACCCTACCGACAGCAGACTCCCTGCCCCTACCGACAGCAGACTCCCTACCCCTACCGACAGCAGACTCCCTACCCCTACCGACAGCAGACTCCCTACCCCTACCGACAGCAGACTCCCTACCCCTACCGACAGCAGACTCCCTACCCCTACCGACAGCAGACTCCCTACCCCTACTGACAGCAGACTCCATAACCCTACCCTACCAACAGCAGACCCCCTAACCCTACCGACAACAGACTCCCTACCCTACCGACAGCAGACTCCCTAACCCTACCCTACCGACAGCAGACTCCCTAACCCTACCCTACCGACAGCAGACTCCCTAACCCTACCCTACCGACAGCAGACTCCCTACCCCTACCCTACCGACAGCAGACTCCCTACCCCTACCGACAGCAGACTCCCCACCCCTACCCTACCGACAGCAGACTCCCTACCCCTACCCTACCGACAGCAGACTCCCTAACCCTACCCTACCGACAGCAGACTCCCTAACCCTACCCTACCGACAGCAGACCCCCTAACCCTACCCTACCGACAGCAGACTCCCTAACCCTACCCTAACGACAGCAGACTCCCTAACCCTACCCTACCGACAGCAGACTCCCTACCCCTACCCTACCGACAGCAGACTCCCTACCCCTACCCTACCGACAGCAGACTCCCCACCCCTACCCTACCGACAGCAGACTCCCTACCCCTACCCTACCGACAGCAGACTCCCTACCCCTACCCTACCGACAGCAGACTCCCTACCCCTACCCTACCGACAGCAGACTCCCTACCCCTACCGACAGCAGACTCCCTAACCCTACCCTACCAACAGCAGACCCCCTAACAATACCAACAGCAGACTCCCTACCCCTACCCTACCAACAGCAGACTCCCTACCCCTACCCTACCGACAGCAGACACCCTACCCCTACCCTACCGACAGCAGACTCCCTACCCCTACCCTACCGACAGCAGACTCCCTACCCCTACCGACAGCAGACTCCCTACCCCTACCGACAGCAGACTCCCTACCCCTACCGACAGCAGACTCCCTACCCCTACCGACAGCAGACTCCCTACCCCTACCGACAGCAGACTCCCTACCCCTACCGACAGCAGACTCCCTACCCCTACTGACAGCAGACTCCATAACCCTACCCTACCAACAGCAGACCCCCTAACCCTACCGACAACAGACTCCCTACCCTACCGACAGCAGACTCCCTAACCCTACCCTACCGACAGCAGACTCCCTAACCCTACCCTACCGACAGCAGACTCCCTAACCCTACCCTACCGACAGCAGACTCCCTACCCCTACCCTACCGACAGCAGACTCCCTACCCCTACCCTACCGACAGCAGACTCCCCACCCCTACCCTACCGACAGCAGACTCCCTACCCCTACCCTACCGACAGCAGACTCCCTAACCCTACCCTACCGACAGCAGACTCCCTAACCCTACCCTACCGACAGCAGACTCCCTAACCCTACCCTACCGACAGCAGACTCCCTACCCCTACCCTACCGACAGCAGACTCCCACCCCTACCCTACCGACAGCAGACTCCCTACCCCTACCCTACCGACAGCAGACTCCCTACCCCTACCCTACCGACAGCAGACTCCCTACCCCTACCCTACCGACAGCAGACTCCCTACCCCTACCCTACCGACAGCAGACTCCCTACCCCTACCGACAGCAGACTCCCTAACCCTACCCTACCAACAGCAGACCCCCTAACAATACCAACAGCAGACTCCCTACCCCTACCCTACCAACAGCAGACTCCCTACCCTACCGACAGCAGACACCCTACCCCTACCCTACCGACAGCAGACTCCCTACCCCTACCCTACCGACAGCAGACTCCCTACCCCTACCGACAGCAGACTCCCTACCCCTACCGACAGCAGACTCCCTACCCCTACCGACAGCAGACTCCATACCCCTACCGACAGCAGACTCCATAACCCTACCCTACCAACAGCAGACCCCCTAACCCTACCGACAGCAGACTCCCTACCCCTACCGACAGCAGACTCCCTACCCCTACCGACAGCAGACTCCCTAACCCTACCCTACCAACAGCAGACCCCCTAACAATACCAACAGCAGACTCCCTACCCCTACCCTACCAACAGCAGACTCCCTACCCCTACCCTACCGACAGCAGACTCCCTACCCCTACCCTATCGACAGCAGACTCCCTACCCCTACCGACAGCAGACTCCCTACCGACAGCAGACTCCCTACCCCTACCGACAGCAGACTCCCTAACCCTACCCTACCAACAGCAGACCCCCTAACAATACCAACAGCAGACTCCCTACCCCTACCCTACCAACAGCAGACTCCCTACCCCTACCCTACCGACAGCAGACTCCCTAACCCTACCCTACAGACAGCAGACTCCCTAACCCTACCCTACCGACAGCAGACTCCCTACCCCTACCCTACCGACAGCAGACTCCCTAACCCTACCCTACCGACAGCAGACTCCCTAACCCTACCCTACCGACAGCAGACTCCCTAACCCTACCCTACCGACAGCAGACTCCCTAACCCTACCCTACCGACAGCAGACTCCCTAACCCTACCCTACCGACAGCAGACTCCCTACCCCTACCCTACCGACAGCAGACTCCCTACCCCTACCCTACCGACAGCAGACTCCCCACCCCTACCCTACCGACAGCAGACTCCCTACCCCTACCCTACCGACAGCAGACTCCCTACCCCTACCCTACCGACAGCAGACTCCCTACCCCTACCCTACCGACAGCAGACTCCCTAACCCTTCCCTACCGACAGCAGACTCCCTACCCCTACCCTACCGACAGCAGACTCCCTACCCCTACCCTACCGACAGCAGACTCCCTACCCCTAACCCACCGAAAGCAGACTCCCTACCCCTACCCTACCGACAGCAGACTCCCTAACCCTACCCCTACCGACAGCAGACTCCCTACCCCTACCCTACCGACAGCAGACTCTGGCTGCTCTGCTGCTCAGTAAGTGACGAGAGGCAGGAGGCCTGCTATCAGTGACTGTCAAACACACACAGATCCATGACCCAGAACAGACTGGCTTCTCTCCTCCAAACACATGCTATAGTCCCTTTTGGCACGACTCTGGGCACTATAGTGATGGGTTTAAGTGTACCGGGTTAACCCTACAGACTTCTCAGATTAACCAAAAGACATTACAGTATGAAGATAGGCTAAAACTGCTTCTCCATTAGATGTTATGGCGAAGTTGGCGAGCTAAGCTCATGCCTAGAAACATCATTGGGTCTAGAGGTTGACTCGCAACAAACTTCACATTTTGCAGGACATCAAATCAAAGGCACGGACGATATAAAGTCGTTTTTAACGAAAAATGAAAATGTGTCAGTTTTACATTCACAAGCATGTTCAACTACCTAAGACATTAGCTCTAATCTTGGCCGTCTCTTTCGATTTCGAGAAAATGTATAACTCAGGAAGAATGATTGACTTCTCTCATGGACTTCTTAAATTCCAAACCCCGGCCTGGTCTGTTTGACTTGCCTTCTTGGGAGTCTCACCATGTTGCTCCTCTCAGGTTTAGAAACTGTGGATTAACCCTGTCTGTACACCACACAGAGACAGCATTAGTCATTCAAATGAGCAGCTGCCAACACACATCACTACCCATAATCCTCTTTACTCTGATCAATATGGACCAGGGCCTGGCCAGACCATACTGGATGACAGACAGGCAGATATAGTCATGTTAGATAAGCTCTTCAAACAGCTCACTCTGACAGTGAGTTTGACATCACATCACAGGTAATATGTCCATTCCCAGAGCAGCAGGTAGACTTACCTGGCCTGACATCCCTACTATTAGCAGCAGGTAGAGTCACCTGGCCCGACATCCCTACTATTAGCAGCAGGTAGAATCACCTGGCCCGACATCCCTACTCTTAGCAGCAGGTGGAGTTACCTGGCCCGACATCCCTACTATTAGCAACAGGTGGAGTTACCTGGCCCGACATCCCTACTATTAGCAACAGGTACTACAGTCCTCTAGGTGGTACTACAGCCCTCTAGGTGGTACTGCAGTCCTCTAGGTGGTACTACAGTCCTCTAGGTGGTACTACAGTCCTCTAGGTGGTACTACAGTCCTCTAGGTGGTACTACAGTCAGGTACTACAGTCCTCTAGGTGGTACTACAGTCCTATAGGTGGTACTACAGTCAGGTACTACAGCCCTCTAGGTGGTACTACAGTCCTATAGGTGGTACTACAGTCAGGTACTACAGCCCTCTAGGTGGTACTACAGTCCTCTAGGTGGTACTACAGTCCTCTAGGTGGTACTACAGTCCTCTAGGTGGTACTACAGCCCTCTAGGTGGTACTACAGCCCTCTAGGTGGTACTACAGCCCTCTAGGTGGTACTACAGCCCTCTAGGTGGTACTACAGCCCTCTAGGTGGTACTACAGCCCTCTAGGTGGTACAACAGTCAGGTACTATAGTCCTCTAGGTGGTACTACAGTCAGGTACTACAGTCAGGTACTACAGCCCTCTAGGTGGTACTACAGCCCTCTAGGTGATACAACAGCCAGGTACTACAGCCCTCTAGGTGATACAACAGCCAGGTACTACAGCCCTCTAGGTGATACAACAGTCAGGTACTACAGCCCTCTAGGTGGTACCACAGTCCTCTAGGTGGTACCACAGTCCTCTAGGTGGTACTACAGTCAGATACTACAGTCCTCTAGATGGTACTACAGTCCTCTAGGTGGTACTACAGTCAGGTACTACAGCCCTCTGGGTGGTACTACAGCCCTCTGGGTGGTACTACAGCCCTCTGGGTGGTACTACAGCCCTCTGGGTGGAGCTGCAGTCAGGTACGACAGACTTCTGGCTGAACACTGTCCTGCACAGGAGCACCTTTCCACTCTCCCAGCAGTTCCCATGGTGACAGTTAGGGGGAACTACAGTGGTGGATGGATAAAGAGGTGTAAAGATTTGGGCCAATGGGTGAAGCTGCTGTAGGGCTCTCTGGCCCCACCTTCTGGGTAACACCACACAGACTCAACCTCACCAAACCACACAGACTGTCTCACCCTCACCGAACCACACAGACTGGCTAACCCTCATCAAACCACACAGACTGTCTCACCCTCACCGAACCACACAGACTGTCTCACCCTCACCGAACCACACAGACTGTCTCACCCTCACCGAACCACACAGACTGTCTCACCCTCACCGAACCACACAGACTGTCTCACCCTCACCAAACCGCAATGAGAGAACTGGAATTACGTAACAAACAAATCATTGTAATCATATTTAAAAAGGGCTGGACAGATGAACAGAGTGAATAGGGGAATGGGGGCTCTGGTCTGAAGTAGTACACTATATAGGGAATAGGGCTCTGGTCTAAAGTAGTGCACTATATAGGGAATAGGGCTCTGGTCTAAAGTAGTGCACTATATAGGGAATAGGGCTCTGGTCTATAGTAGTGCACTATATAGGGAATAGGGCTCTGGTCTATAGTAGTGCACTATATAGGGAATAGGGCTCTGGTCTATAGTAGTGCACTATATAGGGAATAGGGCTCTGGTCTATAGTAGTGCACTATATAGGGAATAGGGCTCTGGTCTATAGTAGTGCACTATATAGGGAATAGGGCTCTGGTCTATAGTAGTGCACTATATAGGGAATAGGGCTCTGGTCTATAGTAGTGCACTATATAGGGAATAGTGCTCTGGTCTATAGTAGTGCACTATATAGGGAATAGGGCTCTGGTCTAAAGTAGTGCACTATATAGGGAATAGGGCTCTGGTCTATAGTAGTGCACTATATAGGGAATAGGGCTCTGGTCTAAAGTAGTGCACTATATAGGGAATAGGGTGCCATTTGGGACGCAAAGAGACAGGAATAGAAGTGAAGGAGAGAGGTTATTCTGTGTGTAGCCATGACAACATGGGGGTGGTCCCTCCTCCAAACACCCACACATCTATCTAACCTTATGTGTAGCCATGACAACATGGGGGTGGTCCCTCCTCCAAACACCCAGACGGTGAAGAAGACAATGAGGAGGGTGGTGGTGAACGTCATCTGACGGGCGTAGGTAGCTGTGTCCCGGATTGCCAGGGCAAACGCCATTGCCCCCCGCAGGCCTGGAGGGGAACACACAAGCAAATCACTCAATCAAGCGTATTTTTAAAGCCCCTTTATACATCAGCAGCTGTCAAAGTCCTTTAGAGTAAATCCACCTAGCTAGTGACGTCTGGAGAGGAACCCACAGTAAAACCACCTAGCTAGTGACGTCTGGAGAGGAACCCACGGTAACACCACCTAGCTAGTGACGTCTGGAGAGGAACCCACAGTAAATCCACCTAGCTAGTGACGTCTGGAGAGGAATCCACAGTAAATCCACCTAGCTAGTGACGTCTGGAGAGGAACCCACAGTAAATCCACCTAGCTAGTGACGTCTGGAGAGGAACCCACATTAACACCACCTAGCTAGTGACGTCTGGAGAGGAAACCACATAATGGGTGGGTGTCAGAGCCCTGTGGAGTGGGTGGGTGTCATCAGAGTGCTGTGGAGTGGGTGGGTGTCATCAGTGCTGTGGAGTGGGCGGGTGTCATCAGAGTGCTGTGGAGTGGGTGGGTGTCATCAGAGCCCTGTGGAGTGGGTGGGTGTCAGAGCCCTGTGGAGTGGGTGGGTGTCAGAGCCCTGTGGAGTGGGTGGGTGTCAGAGCCCTGTGGAGTGGGTGGGTGTCAGAGCCCTGTGGAGTGGGTGGGTGTCATCAGAGTGCTATGGAGTGGGTGGGTGTCATTGTCCAAGATCATGTGTGGTTTAACTTTTCAATGCCCTTCATTGATTCCAGGATGCACTGAGGATTCTCCTTCAGTTCAGTCTGAGCTTTTTAGTAGACACTGAGGACTCTACTTCCAGTTCCGTCTGGGCTCTTTAGTAGACACTGAGGACTCTACTTCAGTTCCGTCTGGGCTCTTTAGTAGACACTGAGGACTCTACTTCAGTTCCGTCTGGGCTCTTTAGTAGACACTGAGGACTCTACTTCAGTTCAGTCTGGGCTTTTTAGTAGACACTGAGGACTCTACTTCCAGTTCAGTCTGGGCTCTTTAGTAGACACTGAGGACTCTACTTCAGTTCCGTCTGGGCTCTTTAGTAGACACTGAGGACTCTACTTCAGTTCAGTCTGGGCTTTTTAGTAGACACTGAGGACTCTACTTCAGTTCAGTCTGGGCTCTTTAGTAGACACTGAGGACTCTACTTCCAGTTCCGTCTGGGCTCTTTAGTAGACACTGAGGACTCTACTTCAGTTCAGTCTGGGCTTTTTAGTAGACACTGAGGACTCTACTTCCAGTTCAGTCTGGGCTTTTTAGTAGACACTGAGGACTCTACTTCAGTTCCGTCTGGGCTCTTTAGTAGACACTGAGGACTCTACTTCCAGTTCAGTCTGGGCTTTTTAGTAGACACTGAGGACTCTACTTCAGTTCCGTCTGGGCTCTTTAGTAGACACTGAGGACTCTCCTTCCAGTTCAGTCTGGGCTCTTTAGTAGACACTGAGGACTCTACTTCAGTTCCGTCTGGGCTCTTTAGTAGACACTGAGGACTCTACTTCAGTTCCGTCTGGGCTCTTTAGTAGACACTGAGGACTCTACTTCCAGTTCAGTCTGGGCTTTTTAGTAGAAACTGAGGACTCTACTTCAGTTCCGTCTGGGCTCTTTAGTAGACACTGAGGATTCTCCTTCAGTTCAGTCTGGGCTTTTTAGTAGACACTGAGGACTCTACTTCCAGTTCCGTCTGGGCTCTTTAGTAGACACTGAGGACTCTACTTCAGTTCCGTCTGGGCTCTTTAGTAGACACTGAGGACTCTACTTCAGTTCCGTCTGGGCTCTTTAGTAGACACTGAGGACTCTACTTCAGTTCCGTCTGGGCTCTTTAGTAGACACTGAGGACTCTACTTCAGTTCCGTCTGGGCTCTTTAGTAGACACTGAGGACTCTACTTCAGTTCAGTCTGGGCTCTTTAGTAGACACTGAGGACTCTCCTTCCAGTTCAGTTTGTTGTCCACTATTACACCCAAGTATTTACAAGAGTCAACCGTGCCAATCTCACAGTTAGAGATGGGATGAAAAACATCTCCATTTATCCAAACTCCATGGTCTCCAGTACATCCAGGACCAAGTAGTTGCATCATTTCACAAAAGACTCCTCATCACACAGCTGACTATTGCAGTCTCCTCTCATCACACAGCTGACTATTGCAGTCTCCTCTCATCACACAGATGACTATATCAGTCTCCTCTCATCACACAGCTGACTATAGCAGAGTCTCTTCCCATCACACAGCTGACTATAGCAGAGTCTCCTCCCATCACACAGCTGACTATAGCAGAGTCTCCTCCCATCACACAGCTGACTATAGCAGAGTCTCCTCTCATCACACAGCTGACTATAGCAGTCTCCTCTCATCACACAGCTGACTATAGCAGAGTATCCTCCCATCACACAGCTGACTACAGCAGTCTCCTCCCATCACACAGCTGACTATTGCAGTCTCCTCCCATCACACAGATGACTATATCAGTCTCCTCTCATCACACAGCTGACTATAGCAGAGTCTCTTCCCATCACACAGCTGACTATAGCAGAGTCTCCTCCCATCACACAGCTGACTATAGCAGAGTCTCCTCCCATCACACAGCTGACTATAGCAGAGTCTCCTCTCATCACACAGCTGACTATAGCAGTCTCCTCTCATCACACAGCTGACTATAGCAGAGTATCCTCCCATCACACAGCTGACTACAGCAGTCTCCTCCCATCACACAGCTGACTACAGCAGAGTCTCCTCCCATCACACAGCTGACTATAGCAGAGTCTCCTCTCATCACACAGCTGACTATAGCAGAGTCTCCTCATCACACAGCTGACTATAGCAGAGTCTCCTCCCATCACACAGCTGACTATAGCAGAGTCTCCTCATCACACAGCTGACTATAGCAGAGTCTCCTCCCATCACACAGCTGACTATAGCAGAGTCTCCTCATCACACAGCTGACTATAGCAGAGTCTCCTCCCATCACACAGCTGACTATAGCAGAGTCTCCTCCCATCACACAGCTGACTATAGCAGAGTCTCCTCATCACACAGCTGACTATAGCAGAGTCTCCTCCCATCACACAGCTGACTATAGCAGAGTCTCCTCCCATCACACAGCTGACTATAGCAGAGTCTCCTCATCACACAGCTGACTATAGCAGAGTCTCCTCTCATCACACATCTGACTATAGCAGAGTCTCCTCTCATCACACAGCTGACTATAGCATAGTCTCCTCTCATCACACAGCTGACTATAGCAGTCTCCTCCCATCACACAGCTGACTATAGCAGAGTCTCCTCCCATCACACAGCTGACTATAGCAGAGTCTCCTCCCATCACACAGCTGACTATAGCAGAGTCTCCTCCCATCACACAGCTGACTATAGCAGTCTCCTCCCATCACACAGCTGACTATAGCAGAGTCTCCTCCCATCACACAGCTGACTATAGCAGAGTCTCCTCCCATCACACAGCTGACTATAGCAGAGTCATCAGAGAATGTCTAAGTGGCTCAGTTCATTGGTGTTTGAAGTCATTTGTATAAAGGGTAAACAGAGAAGGTGACAGGACCGTCCCCTGCACCACCTCCGTGTACATATCGGATCTGATACAGCCAGGTTCAGCCTTACCAACGCTGTTCCACTTGTCAGGTAGTTCACAATCCATTTGGCTTTATGTGGGTTTACGTTAATGTCCTTTAGCTTTTGGGCCTGCAGGTGGGGTTGTATGGTATTGAAAGCACTGGAGAAGTCAAAGAACATTGTTGTCACCACAGCCAGGCTTCTCCAGGTGTGGAGGAGGTAGGGCATCTTCAACACCAGTTTTTGGGCATCTAGGCACGTTGCAAAGGATCCAGATAGGCTGCCACCTCGACTCTTCATAAAAGGTTTTCATGACTTGTGTGAAGTCTTTCAGTGCAGTCCCTCCTGCTTTCTTTGAAATGGGTACTATGCAGGATGTTTAGTAGGAATATCTGTGAGTATTAGGGACAGGTTGAAAACATACTGCAGTCTTGACAGCCTGTTGATTAGCACACACCTGGAGTCCTCTGGCTTTCACCCCATCAGGTCCTACTGACTTCCTGGGATTGATCGTCTTCAGCAGCTTCACCAAATGTTCCTCCCAGATGCTCATGGGCTCAGTGGTTCCCAGACCCCCAGAGTCCAGCACCTCCCCAATCTGCTGTTGCTCTGCTGAGAAACTGGTTCAACTCTGTGGCTCTGTCCCTTCCCTCATCACTCTGTAGACGTCTCCTGGAGCTGTAGCCTGTCATCTTCTTCATACCATCCCAGACATCCTTCATGTTATTCTCTTGCAGTTTTCTAATTTCAGTTTGTATTTTATGTCTTTCCTGATCAGCCCTTTCACCTCGTTCTGTACTACTGTCAACTCATCTCTATTTCCACTATGTAAACCCTCCTTCCTGTTCAGCCCTTTAATCTCGTTCTGTACTACTGTCAACTCATCTCCATTTCCACTATGTAAACCCTCCTTCCTGTTCAGTGCCTCCGTGGTTTATTTTATGACACATGGCTTATTATTTGCATAACATTTCACAGTTTTGCTTGACACCACATTGTCAGTACAGGAGTTCATAGTCCGTTACACATTCAGAAAAAACTATCAGATTCCAATCTGTACCTGCCAAGCAGCTCTGCAGATTCTCCTCCTAGTCATCTATAAATAGATTCCAATCTGTACCTGCCAAGCAGCTATGCAGATCCTCCTCCTAGTCATCTATAAATAGATTCCAATCTGTACCTGCCAAGCAGCTCTGCAGATTCTCCTCCCAGTCATCTATAAATAGATTCCAATCTGTACCTGCCAAGCAGCTCTGCAGATTCTCCTCCTAGTCATATATAAATAGATTCCAATCTGTACCTGCCAAGCAGCTCTGCAGATTCTCCTCCCAGTCATCTATAAATAGATTCCAATATGTGCGGTATTCTGGTAGAAGCTGGACCAGTGGGTGGTATTCTGGTAGCAGCTGGACCAGTGGGTGGTATTCTGGTAGCAGCTGGACCAGTGGGTGGTATTCTGGTAGCAGCTGGACCAGTGGGTGGTATTCTGGTAGAAGCTGGACCAGTGGGTGGTATTCTGGTAGCAGCTGGACCAGTGGGTGGTATTCTGGTAGAAGCTGGACCAGTGGGTGGTATTCTGGTAGCAGCTGGACCAGTGGGTGGTATTCTGGTAGCAGCTGGACCAGTGGGTGGTATTCTGGTAGCAGCTGGACCAGTGGGTGGTATTCTGGTAGAAGCTAGACCAGTGGGTGGTATTCTGGTAGCAGCTGGACCAGTGGGTGGTATTCTGGTAGCGGCTGGTGGTATTCTGGTAGAAGCTAGACCAGTGGGTGGTATTCTGGAAGCAGCTGAACCAGTGGGTGGTATTCTGGTAGCAGCTGGACCAGTGGGTGATATTCTGGTAGCGGCTGGTGGTATTCTGGTAGCGGCTGGTGGTATTCTGGTAGCAGCTGGACCAGTGGGTGGTATTCTGGTAGCAGCTGGACCAGTGTGCGGTAATCTGGTAGCAGCTGGACCAGTGGGTGGTATGCTGGTAGCAGCTGGACCAGTGGGTGGTATTCTGGTAGCAGCTGGACCAGTGTGCGGTATTCTGGTAGCGGCTGGTGGTATTCTGGTAGAAGCTGGACCAGTGGGTGGTATTCTGGTAGCAGCTGGACCAGTGGGTGGTATTCTGGTAGAAGCTGGACCAGTGGGTGGTATTCTGGTAGCAGCTGGGCCAGTGGGTGGTATTCTGGTAGCAGCTGGACCAGTGGGTGGTATTCTGGTAGCAGCTGGACCAGTGGGTGGTATTCTGGTAGCAGCTGGACCAGTGGGTGGTATTCTGGTAGCAGCTGGACCAGTGTGCGGTATTCTGGTAGCGGCTGGTGGTATTCTGGTAGCAGCTGGACCAGTGGGTGGTATTCTGGTAGCAGCTGGACCAGTGGGTGGTATTCTGGTAGAAGCTGGACCAGTGGGTGGTATTCTGGTAGCAGCTGGGCCAGTGGGTGGTATTCTGGTAGCAGCTGGACCAGTGGGTGGTATTCTGGTAGCAGCTGGACCAGTGGGTGGTATTCTGGTAGCAGCTGGACCAGTGGGTGGTATTCTGGTAGCAGCTGGACCAGTGGGTGGTATTCTGGTAGCAGCTGGTGGTATTCTGGTAGAAGCTAGACCAGTGGGTGGTATTCTGGTAGCAGCTGGATGAGGTTGTGGTCAGATTGTTCCAGTGGAGGCAGAGCAGTCGAGCATTAGGCATCATTCACATTGGCATAGAGAAGGTCAATGGTCTTGTCCAGGTGAGTTGGAACTTTAACATACTGTATGAAGGTAGGAAGTGTCGAGGACAGAGATAACAGCCGACTCGGGTGATCGATTGAGTACACCTGTGGTGACTTTGTGGATAGTGTGTGGCTAGTTCAGCGTTCGCGGACAGCGGGATGTAGACAACAAATCACTATCACGCTAGGGAACTCCCTAAGTAAATAGTAGGGTTGGCAGCCCACCGCTAACAGCTCCGCATGGAGGGAACAATCCCTCTCCTTCACTGGGACATGGTGTGACACCATTGATTGTTCATACAGGCAGACGCCTCATCCCTACTTTTCCCTGAACCTTCTGAGCTCCTGTCAGCTCTGATGGTGGTGAAACCATCCTGTTCCGCCTCCGTTAGCCAGGTTTCCGTAAAGTATAGTATACTTGTTTGCCGATGTAATCTCATACGTGAAGTTGTTGCTGATCAAATCAAATTGTATTCGTCCCATGTGCCAAATACAACAAGTGTAGATCTTACAGTGAAATGCTGAATACGGGGCCTCCTGGGTGGCGCAGTGGTCTAGGGCACTGCATCGCAGCGCTAGCTGTGAAACCAGAGACTCTGGTTTCGCTCCCAGGCTCTGTCGCAGTCGGCCACGACCGGGAGGTCCGTGGGGCGACGCACAATTGGCCTAGCGTCGTCCGGGTTAGGGAGGGTTTGGCCGGTAGGGATATCCTTGTCTCATCGCGCACCGGCGACTCCTGTGGCGAGCCGGGCGCAGTGCGCGCTAACCAAGGTAGCCAGGTGCACAGTGTTTCCTCCGACACATTGGTGCGGCTGGCTTCCGGGTTGGATGCAGTGCGGCTTGGTTGGGTTGTGTTTTGGAGGACGCATGGCTTTCGACCTGTAGTAGACCTCACAGTGAAATGCTGAATACAACAGGTGTAGTAGACCTTACAGTGAAATGCTGAATACAACAGGTGTAGGTAGACCTTACAGTGAAATGCTGAATACAACAGGTGTAGTAGACCTTACAGTGAAATGCTGAATACAACAGGTGTAGTAGACCTCACAGTGAAATGCTGAATACAACAGGTATAGATAGACCTTACAGTGAAATGCTGAATACAACAGGTGTAGTAGACCTCACAGTGAAATGCTGAATACAACACGTGTAGTAGACCTTACAGTGAAAGGCTGAATACAACAGGTGTAGTAGACCTTACAGTGAAATGCTTACTTACGAGCCCTTAACCAACAATGCAGTTTTAAGAAAATACTTGTTTTTTTTGTAAGAGGTAAGAATAACAAATAATTAAAGAGCAGCAGTAAATGACAATAGCAAGAGTCAATGTGGAGGCTATATACAAGGGGCACCGGTACAGAGTCAATGTGGAGGCTATATACAGGGGGTACCGGTACAGAGTCAATGTGGAGGCTATATACAAGGGGCACCGGTACAGAGTCAATGTGGAGGCTATATACAGGGGGTACCGGTACAGAGTCAATGTGGAGGCTATATACAGGGGGTACCGGTACAGAGTCAATGTGGAGGCTATATACAGGGGGCACCGGTACAGAGTCAATGTGGAGGCTATATACAGGGGGTACTGGTACAGAGTCAATGTGGAGGCTATATACAGGGGTACCGGTACAGAGTCAATGTGGAGGCTATATACAGGGTATTACGGTACAGAGTCAATGTGGAGGCTATATACAGGGGTACCGGTACAGAGTCAATGTGGAGACTATATACAGGGGTACCGGTACAGAGTCAATGTGGAGGCTATATAAAGGGTATTACGGTACAGAGTCAATGTGGAGGCTATATACAGGGGGCACCGGTACAGAGTCAATGTGGAGGCTATATACAGGGGGTACTGGTACAGAGTCAATGTGGAGGCTATATACAGGGTGTTACGGTACAGAGTCAATGTGGAGGCTATATACAGGGTGTTACGGTACAGAGTCAATGTGGAGGCTATATACAGGGTGTTACGGTACAGAGTCAATGTGGAGGCTATATACAGGGTGTTACGGTACAGAGTCAATGTGGAGGCTATATACAGGGTGTTACGGTACAGAGTCAATGTGGAGGCTATATACAGGGTGTTACGGTACAGAGTCAATGTGGAGGCTATATACAGGGTGTTACGGTACGGAGTCAATGTGGAGGCTATATACAGGGGGTACCGGAACAGAGTCAATGTGGAGGCTATATACAGGGTGTTACGGTACAGAGTCAATATGGAGGCTATATACAGGGTGTTACGGTACAGAGTCAATGTGGAGAATATATACAGGGGGTACCGGTACAGAGTCAATGTGGAGGCTATATACAGGGGGTACCAGTACAGAGTCAATGTGGAGGCTATATACAGGGTGTTACGGTACAGAGTCAATGTGGAGGCTATATACAGGGTGTTACGGTACAGAGTCAATGTGGAGGCTATATACAGGGTGTTACAGTACAGAGTCAATGTGGAGGCTATATACAGGGGTACTGTATTTAGTGGGGCTACTATACTGTTTCCTCTCAGGGGGGGGGCAGGTCTAGATGTAGTGGGGCTACTATACTGTTTCCTCTCAGGGGGGGGGGGGGGGGGGGCAGGTCTAGATGTAGTGGGGTTACTATACTGTTTCCTCTCGGGGGAGGGGGGGGTCTAGATGTAGCCATCATTGGCCTACACCACAGACGTCATCGGCCTACACCACAGACGTCATCGGCCTACACCACAGACGTCATCGGCCTACACCACAGACGTCATCGGTCTACACCACAGACGTCATCGGTCTACACCACAGACGTCATCGGTCTACACCACAGACGTCATCGGTCTACACCACAGACGTCATCGGTCTACACCACAGACGTCATCGGTCTACACCACAGACGTCATCGGTCTATACCACAGACGTCATCGGTCTATACCACAGACATCATTGGTCTATACCACAGACATCATCGGTCTATACCACAGACATCATTGGTCTATACCACAGACATCACTGCTCTGTACCTGCAAACATCATCATGTGCTGTAAGTTGCCCCTGATCTTGTGTCTGCGTCCCAGGTTGAGCAGGAAGGAGAGGGGGTAGATGTTGGAGGCACGGCCTATGAAGATGGCCAGCTGACGGACGGGACAGTGTTGAGGATAGAAGTCGGTATACATAAAGGACATAAACTCTGCCGCAATGTGAAGAACACCCCACAGCCCTGTTTACCTTGAACTATCACCACTGACAGAACTATCAACTCTTAAAGGGGAATGGAAACACTATCCACTCTTAAAGGGGATGAGACCATCCTGTTACAATGGTAAGTATAAGGTCATACTGAAAACTAACAATTCATTTGGCTTCCACAGGGTGTCAGCAGTCTATGTTCAAGGTTTAAGGCTTGTAACTTGAAAAACGAATAAGAAACATCAGTTTTAGTACAGGGACATGGTCTTGGAAATTCGTGTTGGCGTGCGCCATGAAGACAGGACCTGCTAAAATCAGTTTCCGTAAGAAATATTATAGTTTGATTACATTTTAGGGTGTCTGAGGATTAAATAGAAACATATTTTGACTTGTTGAAGCAAAGTTTATGGGTAGATTTTTTGATTCCTTTCTTTGAATGTTGAACGAGTGGATTACTCAAATCGATGGCGCCAACTAAACAGACTTTTTGGATATAAAGAAGGATTTTATCTAACAAAACGACACTGCATGTTATAGCTGGGACCCTTTGGATGACAAATCAGAGGAAAATATTCAAAAAGTGAATATTTAATCGCTATTTGTGAATTTATAAAACCTGTGCCGGTGGAAAAATATTTGATGTGTGGCGCCGTGTAGCCCTGTTACTAGGTCGTTCCTCTGTAGCCCTGTTACTAGGTCGTTCCTCTGTAGCCCTGTTACTAGGTCGTTTCTCTGTAGCCCTGTTACTAGGGTTCGATCCAAGATGGCGTAGCAGTAGGACGTGTTGTCGTGTCGCTTGTATATATCGTTTGTTTTCGTTTTTTTTTCTTCACATATCTTTAAAACCTTTTGCTGAACCTCAACTTCTTCTAAATACTCTCCTGCAACCCGCCTCACCCAACGTAGCTATTTTTCCTAAAGTATTTATATTTACTTCGGATCTGGAACCCCTCAACTGAAGCTAGCCAACTAACTACCAGCTTCAGCAAAACATTGCTAGCGGTCTTCAGCTAACCGGTCATCAGCTAACCTTTAGCTCGGAAAGCTCTCGCCAGTTCGAACAACGCGACTGTAACCAGAGCATAACGGACCTATTTATTATTTTATTTTTATTTTTCATCCCCGGATTCCCATCGCAAACGGAACATTTTGAGCTCCTGGGCTACAATATCCAGACCCACGACCGGTCCATCGATGTCACCGCATGAAGAGGAATAAACAGACTCCCCCCATCGCGACGTCCCCAAAGGCTAACTCTCTAGCCCTTGCTATCTCCTTGCTTGCAAATTCGGCCTGCTAACTGCTAGCTTGTTTAGCCCGGTCCGCCAACTGCTACCATGTTTAGCACCGTCTACTAACTGTTAGCTTGTTAGCACAGGCCTGCTAACCGTCTGAATCGCCGCGTCCCAAACACTCACTGAACCCATATTTACTTTCTATCCCTTTTCGATTTTTAATTTGTTTATACCTTCCGGTAACCTGCCTCACCCAATGTGATACGGAACCGCTATTATCTTTACATTTTTAGAACACACTCAAGAACCTCCAGAAGCTAACCAGCTAACTGGCTACAAGCTATTTAGTCATTGTTAGTTTTCTAACCTGGATAACACTCGCCAGTCCAGCTTCCCTGCCCCATCCACCGCTGCCCCTTGGACACTGATCACTTGGCTACATAGCTGATGCATGCTGGACTGTCCATTAATCACGGTAATCCATTCTGCTTGTTTATGTTTTATCTGTCGGCCCCAGCCGCACTTAGGCTCTGTGTGTAGTTAATCCGACCCTCTCTGCCTAATCAATCGCCATTCTACCTGCTGTTGTTGTGCTAGCTGATTAGCTGTTGTTGTCTCACCTACTGTTTTAGCTAGCTCTCCCAATTCAGCACCTGTGATTACTGTATGCCTCGCTGTATGTCTCTCTCAAATGTCAATATGCCTTGTATACTGTTGTGCAGGTTAGTTATCATTGTTTTAGTTTACAATGGAGCCCCTAGTTCCACTCTTTATACCCCTGATACCTCCTTTGTCCCACCCCCCACACATGCGGTGACCTCACCCATTACAACCAGCATGTCCAGAGATACAACCTCTCTCATCATCACCCAGTGCCTGGGCTTACCTCCGCTGTACCCGCACCCCACCATACCCCTGTTTGCGCATTATGCCCTGAATATATTCTACCATGCCCAGAAACCTGCTCCTCTTATTCTCTGTCCCCAACGCCCTAGGCGACCAGTTTTGATAGCCTTCAGCCGCACCCTCATACTACTCCTTCTCTGTTCCGCGGGTGATGTGGAGGTAAACCCAGGCCCTGCATGTCCCCAGGCACCCTCATTTGTTGACTTCTGTGATCGAAAAAGCCTTGGTTTCATGCATGTCAACATCAGAAGCCTCCTCCCTAAGTGTGTCTTACTCACTGCTCTAGCACACTCTGCTAACCCTGATGTCCTTGCCGTGTCTGAATCCTGGCTCAGGAAGGCCACCAAAAATTCTGAGATTTCCATACCCAACTATAACATCTTCCGTCAAGATAGAACTGCCAAAGGGGGAGGAGTTGCAGTCTACTGCAGAGATAGCCTGCAAAGTAATGTCATACTTTCCAGGTCCATACCCAAACAGTTCGAACTACTAATTTTGAAAATTACTCTCTCCAGAAATAAGTCTCTCACTGTTGCCGCCTGCTACCGACCCCCCTCAGCTCCCAGCTGTGCCCTGGACACCATTTGTGAATTGATCGCCCCCCATCTAGCTTCAGAGTTTGTTCTGTTAGGTGACCTAAACTGGGATATGCTTAACACCCCGGCAGTCCTACAATCTAAGCTAGATGCCCTCAATCTCACTCAAATCATCAAGGAACCCACCAGGTACAACCCTAACTCTGTAAACAAGGGCACCCTCATTGACGTCATCCTGACCAACTGGCCCTCCAAATACACTTCCGCTGTCTACAACCAGGATCTCAGCGATCACTGCCTCATTGCCTGTATCCGCTACGGAGCCGCAGTCAAACGACCACCCCTCATCACTGTCAAACGCTCCCTAAAACACTTCTGTGAGCAGGCCTTTCTAATCGACCTGGCCCGGGTATCCTGGAAGGACATTGACCTCATCCCGTCAGTTGAGGATGCCTGGTCTTTCTTTAAAAGTAACTTCCTCACCATTTTAGATAAGCATGCTCCGTTCAAAAAATGCAGAACTAAGAACAGATATAGCCCCTGGTTCACTCCAGACCTGACTGCCCTCGACCAGCACAAAAACATCCTGTGGCGGACTGCACTAACATCGAATAGTCCCCGCGATATGCAACTGTTCAGGGAAGTCAGGAACCAATACACACAGTCAGTCAGGAAAGCTAAAGCCAACTTCTTCAGGCAGAAGTTTGCATCCTGTAGCTCCAACTCCAAAAAGTTCTGGGACACTGTGAAGTCCATGGAGAACAAGAGCACCTCCTCCCAGCTGCCCACTGCACTGAGGCTAGGTAACACGGTCACCACCGATAAATCCATGATTATCGAAAACTTCAACAAGCATTTCTCAACGGCTGGCCATGCCTTCCGCCTGGCTACTCCAACCTCGGCCAACAGCTCCCCCCCCGCAGCTACTCGCCCAAGCCTCTCCAGGTTCTCCTTTACCCAAATCCAGATAGCAGATGTTCTGAAAGAGCTGCAAAACCTGGACCCGTACAAATCAGCTGGGCTTGACAATCTGGACCCTCTATTCCTGAAACTATCCGCCGCCATTGTCGCAGCCCCTATTACCAGCCTGTTCAACCTCTCTTTCATATCGTCTGAGATCCCCAAGGATTGGAAAGCTGCCGCAGTCATCCCCCTCTTCAAAGGGGGCGACACCCTGGACCCAAACTGTTACAGACCTATATCCATCCTGCCCTGCCTATCTAAGGTCTTCGAAAGCCAAGTCAACAAACAGGTCACTGACCATCTTGAATCCCACCGTACCTTCTCCGCTGTGCAATCTGGTTTCCGAGCCGGTCACGGGTGTACCTCAGCCACGCTCAAGGTACTAAACGATATCATAACCGCCATCGATAAAAGACAGTACTGTGCAGCCGTCTTCATAGACCTTGCCAAGGCTTCGTCAATCACTGTATTCTTATCGGCAGACTCAGTAGCCTCGGTTTTTCGGATGACTGCCTTGCCTGGTTCACCAATTACTTTGCAGAGTTCAGTGTGTCAAATCGGAGGGCATGCTGTCCGGTCCTCTGGCAGTCTCTATGGGGGTGCCACAGGGTTCAATTCTCGGGCCGACTCTTTTCTCTGTAAATATCAATGATGTTTCTCATGCTGCGGGCGATTCCACCTCTACGCAGACGACACCATTCTATATACTTCCGGCCCGTCCTTGGACACTGTGCTATCTAACCTCCAAACGAGCTTCAATGCCATACAGCACTCCTTCCGTGGCCTCCAACTGCTCTTAAACGCTAGTAAAACCAAATGCATGCTTTTCAACCGTTCGCTGCCTGCACCCGCACACCTGACCAGCATCACCACCCTGGATGGTTCCGACCTTGAATATGTGGACATCTATAAGTACCTAGGTGTCTGGCTAGACTCTAAACTCTCCTTCCAGACCCATATCAAACATCTCCAATCGAAAATCAAATCAAGAGTCGGCTTTCTATTCCGCAACAAAGCCTCCTTCACTCACGCCGCCAAACTTACCCTAGTAAAACTGACTATCCTACCGATCCTCGACTTCGGCGATGTCATCTACAAAATTGCTTCCAACACTCTACTCAGCAAACTGGATGCAGTTTATCACAGTGCCATCCGTTTTGTCACTAAAGCATCTTATACCATCCACCACTGCGACTTGTATGCTCTAGTCGGCTGGCCCTCGCTACATATTCGTCGCCAGACCCACTGGCTCCAGGTCATCTACAAGTCCATGCTAGGTAAAGCTCCGCCTTATCTCAGTTCACTGGTTACGATGGCAACACCCATCCGTAGCACGCGCTCCAGCAGGTGTATCTCACTGATCATCCCTAAAGCCAACATTTGGCCGCCTTTCGTTCCAGTTCTCTGCTGCCTGTGACTGGAACGAATTGCAAAAATCGCTGAAGTTGGAGACTTTTATCTCCCTCACCAACTTCAAACATCTGCTATCTGAGCAGCTAACCGATCGCTGCAGCTGTACATAGTCTATTGGTAAATAGCCCACCCATTTTCACCTACCTCATCCCCATACTGTTTTTATTTATTTATTTTTCTGCTCTTTTGCACACCAATATCTCTACCTGTACATAACCATCTGATCATTTATCACTCCAGTGTTAATCTGCATAATTGTAATTATTTGCCTACCTTCTCATGCCTTTTGCACACAATGTATATATAGACTCCCCTTTTTTCTACTGTGTTATTGACTTGTTAATTGTTTACTCCATGTGTAACTCTGTGTTGTCTGTTCACACTGCTATGCCTTATCTTGGCCAGGTCGCAGTTGCAAATGAGAACTTGTTCTCAACTAGCCTACCTGGTTAAATAAAGGTGAAATAAATAAATAATAAAAAAACTAGGTAGTCACTCTGTAGCCCTGTTACTAGGTAGTCACTCTGTAGCCCTGTTACTAGGTCGTTCCTCTGTAGCCCTGTTACTAGGTAGTTCCTCTGTAGCCCTGTTACTAGGTAGTCACTCTGTAGCCCTGTTACTAGGTAGTCACTCTGTAGCCCTGTTACTAGGTAGTCACTCTGTAGCCCTGTTACTAGGTAGTTCCTCTGTAGCCCTGTTACTAGGTAGTCACTCTGTAGCCCTGTTACTAGGTAGTCACTCTGTAGCCCTGTTACTAGGTAGTCACTCTGTAGCCCTGTTACTAGGTAGTCACTCTGTAGCCCTGTTACTAGGTAGTTCCTCTGTAGCCCTGTTACTAGGTAGTCACTCTGTAGCCCTGTTACTAGGTAGTCACTCTGTAGCCCTGTTACTAGGTAGTTACTCTGTAGCCCTGTTACTCTGTAGCCCTGTTACTAGGTAGTTCCTCTGTAGCCCTGTTACTAGGTAGTCACTCTGTAGCCCTGTTACTAGGTAGTTCCTCTGTAGCCCTGTTACTAGGTAGTCACTCTGTAGCCCTGTTACTAGGTAGTCACTCTGTAGCCCTGTTACTAGGTAGTCACTCTGTAGCCCTGTTACTAGGTAGTTCCTCTGTAGCCCTGTTACTAGGTAGTCACTCTGTAGCCCTGTTACTAGGTAGTCACTCTGTAGCCCTGTTACTAGGTAGTTACTCTGTAGCCCTGTTACTAGGTAGTTCCTCTGTAGCCCTGTTACTAGGTAGTTACTCTGTAATATATTTTGTTTTAATGTTTTGTTAGCTCCACCTTACTTTGCTAGACTGAAGTTGACATAGCTAATTTACTGGAAAAAATAAATGTCCCTGTATTTGCTGTGTGTGTGTTGACAAAACATACAAGACAGGTAGCTTCTTAACGCCAAATTATATATTTGGGTTCAGTTGTTTTAACAAAACGTTTGTTTGTTTCCTGGCATCTTCATCCCTGAGGAGAATGTTCAGGAGGCAGAGGAGGTACAAGCATATCCCATGTTATTTCAAGACACAATCTGTCATCCCTGAGGCCATTTTGGATATAAACTGGACAATATACAGTGATTCTTGAAAATACCTATAGCCTAATAGATGCCTTAATTATTTACCAACAGGAAAGAACGGTTAGTACAGCATTCCAAACTGACCCCTGGGTGCCAGAGTGTTACTGTGCTGCGTGGAGAAGAGGTCCTCCGGGACCCTCACTAAACAGGTCCACCGGCACCCTCAATACAGAGGTCCACCGGGACCTTCACTAAAGAGGTTTACCGGGACCCTCACTAAAGAGGTTTACCGGGACCATCACTAAAAAGACCCACCGGGACCATCACTAGAGCTCCACCAGGACCCTCACTAGAGCTCCTCCGGGACCCTCACTAGAGCTCTACCGGGACCCTCACTAAAGAGATCCACTGGGACCATCACTAAAGAGATCCACTGGGACCCTCACTAAAGAGATCCACTGGGACCCTCACTAAAGAGCTCGGGGCCCAGCCAGATTGATCTCACGACCATCAGTATACAACGGAGTCCTGCTCATATCCTCCACAGATGAAGCTGATGGAGAGAGAGATCAGTGAAGACCAGAACTACACAACAGATGGAGCTGATGGAGAGAGAGATCAGTGAAGACCAGAACTACACAACAGATGGAGCTGATGGAGAGAGAGATCAGTGAAGACCAGAACTACACCACAGATGGAGCTGACGAAGAGAGAGATCAGTGAAGACCAGAACTACACCACAGATGGAGCTGACGGAGAGAGAGATCAGTGAAGACCAGAACTATACCACAGATGAAGCTGATGGAGAGAGAGATCAGTGAAGACCAGAACTACACAACAAATGGAGCTGATGGAGATAGAGATCAGTGAAGACCAGAACTACACAACAGATGGAGCTGACGGAGAGAGAGATCAGTGAAGACCAGAACTACACCACAGATGGAGCTGACGAAGAGAGAGATCAGTGAAGACCAGAACTACACCACAGATGGAGCTGACGGAGAGAGAGATCAGTGAAGACCAGAACTACACCACAGATGGAGCTGAGGAAGAGAGAGATCAGTGAAGACCAGAACTATACCACAGATGGAGCTGATGGAGAGAGATCAGTGAAGACCAGAACTACACCACAGATGGAGCTGACGGAGAGAAAGATCAGTGAAGACCAGAACTCGCTGTAAGAACCTGAGAGATCAGAATCAATCATCACAGTCTTAGCCAAGATATATTATCGAAGAGAATGTGTAAAATTCTAAATGCGTAGTCTTTGATAGCAAGCTGAAGGAGTTGTTCAATGTCTGCCATGAGCCTGGTTGTCGAGCAGGTGTCATCAGTTCAACCCTGAAAATAAATGGTTTTGCCATCACCAAGGAGACAGTGTGTTGTGGGCCACAGGAGGAAGTGGGAAGGTTGTTAGCAGGGAATCTGTTGGTGCCATCAGCGGTCTTCCTTACTGGCTGCTCATGAGCAGTGACCTGTGACCCATTGCCAAAGGTGTGAGGAAACAGCTGGTGGCCATCGGAAAGCCAGAGGTACTGTCATATATTTTATAGTAAAATCAGAACTGATTATGATGATTCCAGTCAGTGATACAGGGGTCTTGTGTATTCCCTGTGTCTCAGGCACTGTCATGGGTGAGGGCATTAACACACTGGAGACGCACTGAACTGCTGTGAGCAGGCTACAACACAGGAGAGACAGACAGCAGGCTACAACACAGGAGAGACAGACAGCAGGCTACAACACAGGAGAGACAGACAGCAGGCTACAACACAGGAGAGACAGACAGCAGGCTACAACACAGGAGAGGCAGACAGCAGGCTACAACACAGGAGAGACAGACAGCAGGCTACAACACAGGAGAGACAGACAGCAGGCTACAACACAGGAGGGACAGACAGCAGGCTACAACACAGGAGGGACAGACAGCAGGCTACAACACAGGAGAGACAGACAGCAGGCTACAACACAGGAGAGGCAGACAGCAGGCTACAACACAGGCGAGACAGACAGCAGGCTACAACACAGGCGAGGCAGACAGCAGGCTACAACACAGGAGAGACAGACAGCAGGCTACAACACAGGAGAGACAGACAGCAGGCTACAACACAGGCGAGACAGACAGCAGGCTACAACACAGGAGGGACAGACAGCAGGCTACAACACAGGAGAGACAGACAGCAGGCTACAACACAGGAGAGACAGACAGCAGGCTACAACACAGGAGGGACAGGCAGCAGGCTACAACACAGGGGGGACAGGCAGCAGGCTACAACACAGGAGGGACAGACAGAAGGCTACAACACAGGAGGGACAGACAGCAGGCTACAACACAGGAGAGACAGACAGCAGGCTACAACACAGGAGAGACAGACAGCAGGCTACAACACAGGAGAGACAGACAGCAGGCTACAACACAGGAGGGACAGACAGCAGGCTACAACACAGGAGAGACAGACAGCAGGCTACAACACAGGAGAGACAGACAGCAGGCTACAACACAGGAGAGACAGACAGCAGGCTACAACACAGGAGGGACAGACAGAAGGCTACAACACAGGAGGCAGTGCTCCATTTCAAGTTCTCCAAGGCTGCCAGGTGTTCTCCAAGGCTGCCAGGTGTTCTCCAAGGCTGCCAGGAGTTCTTCAAGGCTGCCAGGAGTTCTCCAAGGCTGCCAGGAGTTCTCCAAGGCTGCCAGGAGTTCTCCAAGGCTGCCAGGTGTTCTCCAAGGCTGCCAGGTGTTCTCCAAGGCTGCCAGGTGTTCTCCAAGGCTGCCAGGTGTTCTCCAAGGCTGCCAGGTGTTCTCCAAGGCTGCCAGGAGTTCTCCAAGGCTGCCAGGTGTTCTCCAAGGCTGCCAGGTGTTCTCCAAGGCTGCCAGGAGTTCTCCAAGGCTGCCAGGAGTTCTCCAAGGCTGCCAGGTGTTCTCCAAGGCTGCCAGGTGTTCTCCAAGGCTGCCAGAGCATTTGTGGTGAAACCCATCAAGGAGGATAAGACATGGTGTTTCCGGTCTGAGCTCCTACACGGCATCGTTGACCGTTGTGCCACTGGGAAGTCTACTATATTATGTCAGATGTAGACATATAGAGAGAGATTACCTACAATGATTTGTGTAGCTTCTATCTGGCCATCCCAGCAGACTCTCCTGAGTGCTCAGAGAGAAAGAGTGACGGTCAGTTTGGGGGAGCGGAAATGGAGAAGGAGCAGGCCATTCAACAGCGAATTCAAAGATACACCCATTCATAAAGGGAATCAGAGTGGAATTGTTTCCCCACAGATTTTTTTACATTTTTTAACCTGTTTAAACTGACTTGCTACCTTGTCCCAGACCTGCTGTTTCGACATTCTCTCTCCTGGACCAACCTGAAAAAAACACCTTAATAACTCTGTAATTGACTATGTATTTTATAATCCTGTTTCTATGGTCTGTTTCCACTACCATGTAGCCAGGTCGCTTTGGATGAAGGCGTCTGCTAAATGGCATATATTATTAAAGTCTACTTTGACTCTGCCAACTAGCTGCCCATTCCACTAGATGGCAGCCAAAGCTGGTTGAAGTCACTACTCTGCCAACTAGCTGTCCAGTGTAGTGACCATTCCTTTCCACTAGATGGCAGCCAAAGCTGGTTGAAGTCACTACTCTGCCAACTAGCTGTCCAGTGTAGTGACCATTCCTTTCCACTAGATGGCAGCCAAAGCTGGTTGAAGTCACTACTCTGCCAACTAGCTGTCCAGTGTAGTGACCATTCCTTTCCACTAGATGGCAGCCAAAGCTAGTTGAAGTCACTACTCTGCCAACTAGCTGTCCAGTGTAGTGACCATTCCTTTCCACTAGATGGCAGCCAAAACTAATTGAAGTCACTACTCTGCCAACTAGCTGTCCAGTGTAGTGACCATTCCTTTCCACTAGATGGCAGCCAAAGCTGGTTGAAGTCACTACTCTAGCGACAGCGACACGGGGTTACTGCTTGTTGAAAGTAGTTTAATCTTCAAAGCAAGTTTATCTGGTTACGCTTGAACCTGTTATAGTGGACAAGCTAACTAGTACTATTTTTACATAAGAAGCAGGTATTTGGTCTATGTCTTCAGGCTACATTTACTAAATTAACTGGTTTTATTCAAACTCAAACCCTATGTAGATGCCACTTGCTTCTGGGTATGTTGCCTTATGGAAGAGACGACACACGCAGGGATGAGACGCTGTACACCTCGTCCCATTCTCCCATGTGCCCACAGGGATGAGACACCTCGTCTAATTCTCCCATGTGCCCACAGGGATGAGACACCTCGTCTAATTCTCCCATGTGCCCACAGGGATGAGACACCTCGTCCAATTCTCCCATGTGCCCACAGGGATGAGACACCTCGTCTAATTCTCCCATGTGCCCACAGGGATGAGACACCTCGTCTAATTCTCCCATGTGCCCACAGGGATGAGACACCTCGTCTAATTCTCCCTTGTGCCCACAGGGATGAGACGCCGTACACCTCGTCCAACAGGGTGAACTGGTGATAAGCTGCCAGCCTGTATGCTCTGCAAACAAAACCATAAGAAAATGAGTCTGATCCTGAAACTAAATGTGTGTAGCCTTTATTTAACTAGGCAAGTCAGAACAAATTCTTGTTTACAATGACAGCCTACCAGGGAACAGTGGGTTAACTGCCTTGTTCAGGGACAGATTTATACCTTGTTAGCTCGGGGATTCGATCTAGCAACCTATCGGTTACCGGCCCAATGCTCTAACCACTAGGCTACCTGCTGGTTACCGGCCCAACGCTCTAACCACTAGGCTACCTGCTCTAACCACTAGGCTACCTGCTCTAACCACTAGGCTACCTGCTGGTTACCTGCCCAATGCTCTAACCACTAGGCTACCTGCTGGTTACCTGCCCAATGCTCTAACCACTAGGCTACCTGCTGGTTACCTGCCCAATGCTCTAACCACTAGGCTACCTGCTGGTTACCTGCCCAATCTTCTAACCACTAGGCTACCTGCTGGTTACCGGCCCAACGCTCTAACCACTAGGCTACCTGCTATAACCACTAGGCTACCTGCTCTAACCACTAGGCTACCTGCTGGTTACCGGCCCAATGCTCTAACCACTAGGCTACCTGCTGGTTACCGGCCCAATGCTCTAACCACTAGGCTACCTGCTCTAACCACTAAGCTACCTGCTCTAACCACTAGGCTACCTGCTCTAACCCCTAGGCTACCTGCTCTAACCACTAGGCTACCTGCTCTAACCACTAGGCTACCTGCTCTAACCACTAGGCTACCTGCTCTAACCACTAGGCTACCTGCTCTAACCACTAGGCAACCTGCTCTAACCACTAGGCAACCTGCTCTAACCACTAGGCTACCTGCTCTAACCACTAGGCAACCTGCTCTAACCACTAGGCTACCTGCTCTAACCACTAGGCTACCTGCCGCCCCAAATCAATGTATTTATTATGGGCACGCCCCAGTATTGGTTAGAATGAGACTTCATAAATCATCAACAATTTATAATCAAGCAACACTTCAATTATTTAACTGGCCTATGTGCTACTGACTGGTCAGTAACTCTTCTGACAGGAAGTCCTTCATAAGGATTAGTGACACGTCCAAAACATCGCCATCCGTCCAGAATGACAGGATGTAATACATCGACATCCAGACAGAGACTGACAGGATGTAATACATCACCATCCATCCAGACAGACTGACAGGATGTAATACATCACCATCCAGACAGACAGACAGGATGTAATACATCACCATCCAGACAGACAGGATGTAATACATCACCATCCTTCCAGACTGACAGGATGTAATACATCACCATCCTTCCAGACTGACAGGATGTAATACATCACCATCCTTCCAGACTGACAGGATGTAATACATCACCATCCAGACAGACTGACGGGATGTAATACATCACCATCCAGACAGACAGGCGGGATGTAATACATCACCATCCAGACAGACAGACGGGATGTAATACATCACCATCCAGACAGACTGACAGGATGTAATACATCACCATCCAGACAGACTGACAGGATGTAATACATCACCATCCAGACAGACAGACTGACAGGATGTAATACATCACCATCCAGACAGACAGACTGACAGGATGTAATACATCACCATCCAGACAGACAGACAGACTGACAGGATGTAATACATCACCATCCATCCAGACAGACTGACAGGATGTAATACATCACCATCCATCCAGACAGACTGACAGGATGTAATACATCACCATCCAGACAGACAGACAGACTGACAGGATATAATACATCACCATCCAGACAGACAGACAGGATGTAATACATCACCATCCAGACAGACAGGATGTAATACATCACCATCCATCCAGACAGACTGACAGGATATAATACATCACCATCCATCCAGACTGACAGGATGTAATACATCACCATCCATCCAGACTGACAGGATGTAATACATCACCATCCATCCAGACAGACTGACAGGATATAATACATCACCATCCAGACAGACAGACAGACAGGATGTAATACATCACCATCCAGACAGACAGGATGTAATACATCACCATCCATCCAGACTGACAGGATGTAATACATCACCATCCAGACAGACAGGATATAATACATCACCATCCAGACAGACTGACAGGATGTAATACATCACCATCCAGACAGACTGACAGGATGTAATACATCACCATCCATCCAGACTGACAGGATGTAATACATCAGCATCCAATCAGACTGACAGGATGTAATACATCAGCATCCATCCAGACTGACAGGATGTAATACATCACCATCCATCCAGACTGACAGGATGTAATACATCACCATCCAGACAGACTGACAGGATGTAATACATCACCATCCATCCAGACTGACAGGATGTAATACATCACCATCCAGACAGACAGACAGGATGTAATACATCACCATCCAGACAGACAGACAGACAGGATGTAATACATCACCATCCATCCAGACTGACAGGATGTAATACATCACCATCCATCCAGACTGACAGGATGTAATACATCAGCATCCAGACAGACTGACAGGATGTAATACATCACCATCCATCCAGACTGACAGGATGTAATACATCATCCAGACAGACAGACAGACTGACAGGATGTAATACATCACCATCCATCCAGACAGACTGACAGGATGCAATACATCAACATCCATCCAGACTGACAGGATGTAATACATCACCATCCATCCAGACTGACAGGATGTAATACATCACCATCCAGACAGACTGACAGGATATAATACATCACCATCCAGACAGACAGACAGACAGACAGGATGTAATACATCACCATCCAGACAGACTGACAGGATGTAATACATCACCATCCAGACAGACAGACAGACAGGATGGAATACATCACCATCCAGACAGACTGACAGGATGTAATACATCACCATCCAGACAGACAGGATATAATACATCACCATCCAGACAGACTGACAGGATGTAATACATCACCATCCAGACAGACTGACAGGATGTAATACATCACCATCCAGACAGACTGACAGGATGTAATACATCACCATCCAGACAGACAGGATGTAATACATCACCATCCAGACAGACTGACAGGATGTAATACATCACCATCCATCCAGACTGACAGGATGTAATACATCAGCATCCAATCAGACTGACAGGATGTAATACATCAGCATCCATCCAGACTGACAGGATGTAATACATCACCATCCATCCAGACTGACAGGATGTAATACATCACCATCCAGACAGACTGACAGGATGTGATACATCACCATCCATCCAGACTGACAGGATGTAATACATCACCATCCATCCAGACTGACAGGATGTAATACATCACCATCCATCCAGACTGACAGGATGTAATACATCACCATCCAGACAGACAGACAGGATGTAATACATCACCATCCAGACAGACAGACAGACAGGATGTAATACATCACCATCCATCCAGACTGACAGGATGTAATACATCACCATCCATCCAGACTGACAGGATGTAATACATCAGCATCCAGACAGACTGACAGGATGTAATACATCACCATCCATCCAGACTGACAGGATGTAATACATCATCCAGACAGACAGACAGACTGACAGGATGTAATACATCACAATCCATCCAGACAGACTGACAGGATGCAATACATCAACATCCATCCAGACTGACAGGATGTAATACATCACCATCCATCCAGACTGACAGGATGTAATACATCACCATCCAGACAGACTGACAGGATATAATACATCACCATCCAGACAGACAGACAGACAGACAGGATGTAATACATCACCATCCAGACAGACTGACAGGATGTAATACATCACCATCCAGACAGACAGACAGACAGGATGGAATACATCACCATCCAGACAGACTGACAGGATGTAATACATCACCATCCAGACAGACAGGATATAATACATCACCATCCAGACAGACTGACAGGATGTAATACATCACCATCCAGACAGACTGACAGGATGTAATACATCACCATCCAGACAGACTGACAGGATGTAATACATCACCATCCAGACAGACTGACAGGATGTAATACATCACCATCCATCCAGACTGACAGGATGTAATACATCACCATCCAGACAGACAGGATATAATACATCACCATCCAGACAGACTGACAGGATGTAATACATCACCATCCATCCAGACAGACTGACAGGATGCAATATATCACCATCCATCCAGACTGACAGGATGTAATACATCACCATCCATCCAGACTGACAGGATGTAATACATCACCATCCATCCAGACAGACAGACAGACTGACAGGATGTAATACATCACCATCCATCCAGACAGACTGACAGGATGTAATACATCACCATCCATCCAGACAGACAGGATGTAATACATCACCATCCAGACAGACTGACTGACAGGATGTAATACATCACCATCCAGACAGACTGACTGACAGGATGTAATACATCACCATCCAGACAGACTGACTGACAGGATGTAATACATCACCATCCAGACAGACAGACTGACAGGATGTAATACATCACCATCCAGACAGACAGACTGACAGGATGTAATACATCACCATCCAGACAGACAGACTGACAGGATGTAATACATCACCATCCAGACAGACTGACAGGATGTAATACATCACCATCCATCCAGACAGACAGGATGTAATACATCACCATCCATCCAGACTGACAGGATGTAATACATCACCATCCATCCAGACTGACAGGATGTAATACATCACCATCCATCCAGACTGACAGGATGTAATACATCACCATCCATCCAGACTGACAGGCTGTAATACATCACCATCCATCCAGACTGACAGGATGTAATACATCAAAATCCAGACAGACAGACAGGATGTAATACATCACCATCCAGACAGACAGACAGACAGGATGAAATACATCATCATCCAGACAGACAGACTGACAGGATGTAATACATCACCATCCAGACAGACAGACTGACAGGATGTAATACATCACCATCCATCCAGACTGACAGGATGTAATACATCACCATCCATCCAGACTGACAGGATGTAATACATCACCATCCATCCAGACTGACAGGATGTAATACATCACAATCCAGACAGACAGACAGGATGTAATACATCACCATCCAGACAGACAGACAGGATGTAATACATCACCATCCAGACAGACAGACAGACAGGATGTAATACATCACCATCCAGACAGACAGACAGACAGGATGTAATACATCACCATCCAGACAGACAGACAGACAGGATGTAATACATCACCATCCAGACAGACAGACAGGATGTAATACATCACCCTCCAGACAGACAGACAGACAGGATGTAATACATCACCATCCATCCAGACAGACAGACAGGATGTAATACATCACCATCCATCCAGACAGACTGACAGGATGTAATACATCACCATCCAGACAGACAGACTGACAGGATGTAATACATCACCATCCAGACAGACAGACTGACAGGATGTAATACATCACCATCCAGACAGACAGACTGACAGGATGTAATACATCACCATCCATCCAGACAGACTGACAGGATGTAATACATCACCATCCATCCAGACTGACAGGATGTAATACATCACCATCCATCCAGACAGACTGACAGAATGTAATACATCACAATCCATCCAGACAGACTGACAGGATGTAATACATCACCATCCATCCAGGCAGACTGACAGGATGTAATACATCACCATCCATCCAGACTGACAGGATGTAATACATCACCATCCATCCAGACTGACAGGATGTAATACATCACCAACAATCCAGACTGACAGGATGTAATACATCACCATCCAGACAGACAGGATGTAATACATCACCATCCATCCAGACTGACAGGATGTAATACATCACCATCCATCCAGACTGACAGGATGTAATACATCACCATCCATCCAGACAGACAGGATGTAATACATCACCATCCAGACAGACAGACAGACTGACAGGATGTAATACATCACCATCCAGACAGACAGACAGACTGACAGGATGTAATACATCACCATCCAGACAGACAGACTGACAGGATGTAATACATCACCATCCAGACAGACAGACAGACTGACAGGATGTAATACATCACCATCCATCCAGACAGACTGACAGGATGTAATACATCACCATCCATCCAGACAGACTGACAGGATGCAATACATCACCATTCATCCAGACAGACTGACAGGATGTAATACATCACCATCCAGACAGACAGGATGTAATACATCACCATCCATCCAGACTGACAGGATGTAATACATCACCATCCATCCAGACTGACAGGATGTAATACATCACCATCAATCCAGACAGACAGGATGTAATACATCACCATCCAGACAGACAGACTGACAGGATGTAATACATCACCATCCATCCAGACAGACTGACAGGATGTAATACATCACCATCCATCCAGACTGACAGGATGTAATACATCACCATCCATCCAGACAGACTGACAGAATGTAATACATCACAATCCATCCAGACAGACTGACAGGATGTAATACATCACCATCCATCCAGGCAGACTGACAGGATGTAATACATCACCATCCATCCAGACTGACAGGATGTAATACATCACCATCCATCCAGACTGACAGGATGTAATACATCACCAACAATCCAGACTGACAGGATGTAATACATCACCATCCAGACAGACAGGATGTAATACATCACCATCCATCCAGACTGACAGGATGTAATACATCACCATCCATCCAGACTGACAGGATGTAATACATCACCATCCATCCAGACAGACAGGATGTAATACATCACCATCCAGACAGACAGACAGACTGACAGGATGTAATACATCACCATCCAGACAGACAGACAGACTGACAGGATGTAATACATCACCATCCAGACAGACAGACTGACAGGATGTAATACATCACCATCCAGACAGACAGACAGACTGACAGGATGTAATACATCACCATCCATCCAGACAGACTGACAGGATGTAATACATCACCATCCATCCAGACAGACTGACAGGATGCAATACATCACCATTCATCCAGACAGACTGACAGGATGTAATACATCACCATCCAGACAGACAGGATGTAATACATCACCATCCATCCAGACTGACAGGATGTAATACATCACCATCCATCCAGACTGACAGGATGTAATACATCACCATCAATCCAGACAGACAGGATGTAATACATCACCATCCAGACAGACAGACTGACAGGATGTAATACATCACCATCCAGACAGACAGACTGACAGGATGTAATACATCACCATCCAGACAGACAGACAGACTGACAGGGTGTAATACATCACCATCCAGACAGACAGACAGACAGGATGTAATACATCACCATCCATCCATCCAGACTGACAGGATGCAATACATCACCATCCATCCAGACTGACAGGATGCAATACATCACCATCCATCCAGACTGACAGGATGTAATACATCACCATCCATCCAGACTGACAGGATGTAATACATCAGCATCCAATCAGACTGACAGGATGTAATACATCAGCATCCATCCAGACTGACAGAATGTAATACATCACCATCCATCCAGACTGACAGGATGTAATACATCACCATCCATCCAGACTGACAGGATGTAATACATCACCATCCATCCAGACTGACAGGATGTAATACATCACCATCCAGACAGACTGACAGGATGTAATACATCACCATCCATCCAGACTGACAGGATGTAATACATCACCATCCATCCAGACTGACAGGATGTAATACATCACCATCCAGACAGACAGGATGTAATACATCACCATCCAGACAGACAGACTGACAGGATGTAATACATTGCCATCCAGACAGACAGACTGACAGGATGTAATACATTGCCATCCAGACAGACAGACTGACAGGATGTAATACATCACCATCCAGACAGACAGACAGACTGACAGGATGTAATACATCACCATCCAGACAGACAGACAGACAGGATGTAATACATCACCATCCATCCATCCAGACTGACAGGATGCAATACATCACCATCCATCCAGACTGACAGGATGCAATACATCACCATCCATCCAGACTGACAGGATGTAATACATCACCATCCTTCCAGACTGACAGGATGTAATACATCGCCATCCTTCCAGACTGACAGGATGTAATACATCGCCATCCTTCCAGACTGACAGGATGTAATACATCGCCATCCTTCCAGACTGACAGGATGTAATACATCGCCATCCTTCCAGACTGACAGGATGTAATACATCACCATCCATCCAGACTGACAGGATGTAATACATCACCATCCAGACAGACAGGATGTAATACATCACCATCCATCCAGACTGACAGGATGTAATACATCACCATCCATCCAGACTGACAGGATGTAATACATCACCATCCATCCAGACTGACAGGATGTAATACATCACCATCCATCCAGACTGACAGGATGTAATACATCACCATCCATCCAGACTGACAGGATATAATACATCACCATCCATCCAGACTGACAGGATGTAATACATTGCCATCCAGACAGACAGACTGACAGGATGTAATACATCACCATCCATCCAGACAGACAGGATGTAATACATCACCATCCAGACAGACTGACAGGATGTAATACATCACCATCCAGACAGACTGACAGGATGTAATACATCACCATCCAGACAGACTGACAGGATGTAAGAACATCACCATCCGTCCAGACAGACAGGATGTAATACATCACCATCCGTCCAGACAGACAGGATGTAATACATCACCATCCAGACAGACAGACAGGATGTAATACATCACCATCCATCCAGACAGACAGGATGTAATACATCACCATCCGTCCAGACAGACAGGATGTAATACATCGCCATCCTTCCAGACTGACAGGATGTAATACATCACCATCCAGACAGACAGACTGACAGGAACCTCTGACCTCGATGTAATACATCGCCATCCAGACAGACTGACAGGAACCTCTGACCTCGATGTAATACATCGCCATCCAGACAGACTGACAGGAACCTCTGACCTCGATGTAATACATCGCCATCCAGACAGACTGACAGGAACCTCTGACCTCGATGTAATACATCGCCATCCAGACAGACTGACAGGAACCTCTGACCTCGATGTCATACATCGCCATCCAGACATCAAACACATCAACCTCATACTCTATCCATTACCTGGCAGCACAAAACGATCGGCTCAAACATGAACGGCTTCAGTAGGTTTATTGACGCAACAATGCCAATATGACGATTTACAGTTAGTTGGCTGGCATTCTAAATCACAGTGTTTCCATTCCCCTTTGTCTCTTTTAAAGAGCAGCATCCTTTGCTGTCCCAGCATGCACGGGTGTTATTTATCCTCTCTGAGCTGGCTGTGGTGTGGTGGTGCGTTAGAGGTAAACAAAGCTAAACACAAGAAGGGAGGATAGAAGACACAGTCAGGGGATTTAAAGGGCTTTGGAGGTCAGGATAAATCCAGATGAAGCCTAGTCAGGATGAGGGGACAGAGCAGGACTAAACACTGGCTAGCCAGGCAGATTAGAACCACTTTGACCCAAACAGAAACACTGGAAATGTATCAACGCATTACGCAAAAAATACAATAGCCAGATATTCTGGAAGTATCAGGGAAGCTTTGAGGAGCAGTTATACTGGTTGTCTGAGAAGTGTATCAATGTAAACAGTGTTGGACAACAAACAGTATAACTGATCAAAGCTTCCCTGATACTTCCACAATATCTGGCTATTGCATTATTTGCTTCAGCACTGTCTGTAAAGCAGCTCTCTGTTAGCGTTACCTAGACTGACCGTGTGGAAGCAGCAGGGAGGTCACTGTTACCTAGACTCACCGTGTGGAAGCAGCAGGGAGGAGGTGCTGGAGTTATAGAGTAGTCACTGTTACCTAGACTGACCGTGTGGGAGCAGCAGGGAGGAGGTGCTGGAGTTATAGAGTAGTCACTGTTACCTAGACTGACCGTGTGGAAGCAGCAGGGAGGTCACTGTTACCTATACTGACCGTGTGGAAACAGCAGGGAGGAGGTGCTGGAGTTATAGAGTAGTCACTATTCAGGGTTAAAGGATACGAAGGCCCCGGCGATGAAGATGGGGCTGAATACATGGTTCTGGAAGGTGAACAGAGCCAGGCCCATGTAAGAGAAGATGAAGTTCTCTGCTAGGAAGTGAAGGACCTCAAACAGCTGAAACGCAGAGAGATTCATTCATTACATACTCACACACACATCCAAGTCAACAAAGCTGAGAAGGCTAATCTTTATGTTGAATCCCTTTTATATTCTGAGGTTTCTCCTCAACCAGGTAGCTTTAAAAGGATGCCAGTCAGTCAGTTAAAACCAGGCCTAGCAAACAGAAATGTAGAACTTCCTCACACTCTTGTGAGTAGGGGAATGTGGTAAGATGGGTCTCTCATAATATCAGAGAACCAAGGTTAAGCAAGAAACCTTAAGTTCTCTTTCAATTATTAGTTTAGACATCTCACAGTAGGGTATGGCCAGAGGCCCTCCGAAGCCAGACAGTCCAAACGTATCAACCCTCAGAGGCCCCCGACACTGAGGACGTGCCAATGAAGGTACAGGGACGTCTGGTCAGTAGGACCTCAAAAGTATGAGAGGATGCCAAACAAGCCGCATCACAAATCTCCTGCAAGGAGATGCCCTTGAACATTGCCTAAGATGTAGCCATGGAGTGAGCCCTGCTTATAACCCCTTGCTGTTATAGGCCAATATTATAGCATCCACAATCCAATGTGATAACTGTTGATGAGAAAGGGGCCTCCCCTTGCAGGGAGGCGCCCAGGACAATGTTACTGGTCACATACACGTGTTCAGCAGATGTTATTGGTCACATACACATGGTTAGCAGATGTTATTGGTCACATACACATGTTTAACAGATGTTATTGGTCACATACACATGGTTAGCAGATGTTATTGGTCACGTACACCTGTTCAGCAGATGTTATTGCGGGTGTAGCGAAATGCTTGTGTTTCTTGCTCCAACAGTGCAGTAATATCTAACAGGTAATATCTAACAAAAGACACAAATCTAAAGTAAAGAATAAAGAATATATAAATATTTGGACGAACAACGTCGGAGCGGCAGAGACTAAACTACAACACAGTATATATATATATATATATATATATATATATAGCTGAAGACGGAAGTTTACATAAACTGAGTTTAAATGCTAAGGCTAAGGTGTTTCACAATTCCTGACATTTAATCCTAGTAAAAATTCCCTGTCTTTGGTCAGTTAGGATTACCACTTTATTTTAAGAATGTGAAATGTCAGAATAATAGAAGAGAATTATGTATTTCAACTTTTATTTCTTTCATCACATTCCCAGTGGGTCAGAAGTTAACATACACTAAATTGGTATTTGGTAGCATTGCCTTTTAAATTGGTTAACTTGGGTCAAACATTTCAGGTAGCCTTACACATGCTTCCCACAATAAGTTGGGTGAATTTTGCTCCTGAGAGAGCTGGTGTAACCGAGTCAGGTTTGTAGGCCTCCTTGCTCGCACATGTTTTTTCAGTTCTGCCCCCACAAATTTTCTATAGGATTGAGGTCAGGGCTTTGTGATGGCCACTCCAATACCTTGACTTTGTTGTCCTTAAGTCATTTGCCACAACTTTGGAAGTATGCTTGGGGTCATTGTCCATTTGAAAGACCCATTTGCGACCAAGCTTTAACTTCCTGACTGATGTCTGGAGATGTTGCTTCAATATATCCACATCATTTTCCTGCCTCATGATGCCATCTATATTGTGAAGTGCACCAATCCCTCCTGCAGCAAAGCACCCCCACAACATGATGTTGCCACCCCTGTGCTTCACGGTTGGGATGGTGTTCTTCGACTTGCAAGCCTCCCCCTTTTTCCTCCAAACATAACGATGGTCATTATGGCCAAACAGTTCTATTTTTGTTTCATCAGACCAGAGCACATTTCTCCAAAAAAAGTATGATCTTTGTCCTCACGTTCAGTTGCAAACCGTAGTCTGGCTTTTTTATGGCGGTTTTGCTGAGCGGCCTTTCAGGTTATGTCAATGTAGGACTTGTTTTACTGTGGATATAGATACTTTTGTACCCGTTTCCTCCAGCATCTTCACAAGGTCCTTTGCTGTTGTTCTGGGATTGATTTGTACTTTTTGCACCAAAGTATGTTCATCTCTAGGAGACAGAACGCATCTCCTTCCTGAGCGTTATGACGGCTGCGTGGTCCCATGGTGTTTATACTTGCAGACTATTGTTTTGTACAGATGAACGTGGTACCTTCAGGCGTTTAGAAATTGCCCCCAAGGATGAACCAGACTTGTGGAGGTCTACAATTATTTTTCTGAGGTCTTGGCTGATTTCTTTTGATTTTCCCATGATGTCAAGCAAAGAGGCACTGAGTTTGAAGGTAGGCCTTGAAATACATTCACTGGTACAGCTCCAATTGACTCAAATGATGTCAATTAGCCTATCAGAAAGCTTCTAAAGCCATAATTTTCTGGAATTTTCCAAGCTGTTTAAAGGCACAGTCAACTTAGTGTATGTAAACTTCTGACCCACTGGAATTGTGATACAGTGAAATATAAGTGAAATAATCTGTAAACAATTGTTGGAAAAATGACTTAGGACATCTACTTTGTGCATGACACAACTGACTTGCCAAAAGTATAGTTTGTTAAGACATTTGTGGAGTGGTTGAATGTGTATGTAATCTTCCGACTTCAACTGTACGTACGGTCACTATGGGGAACACATCATGGATGCACTCATTAATGAAGCCAATGACTGATGTGGTGTACTCCTCAATGCCATCAGAGGAATCCCGGAACATAAGTCTTCTTCTCCGGCGCCATCTTAGTAATCGTACTACTGTTGTGTTGCCTACAAACTTAATGATGGTGTTGGAGTCGTGTTTGGCCATGCAGTCGTGGGTGAACAGGAAGTACAGGAGGGGACTGAGCATGCACCCCTGAGAGGCCCCAGTGTTGAGGATCAGCGTGGCAGATGTGTTGTTGCCTTCCCTTACCACCTGGGGGCGGCCCGTCAGGATGTCCAGGATCCAGTTGCACAAGCTTAATGATGAGCTTGGAGGGAACTATGGTGTTGAATGCTGAGCTATAGTCAATGAACAGCATTCTTACATAGGTATTCCTCTTGTACAGGGCAGTGTGCAGTGTGGTGGCGATTGCATCATCTGTGGATCTATTGGGGCGGTAAGCAAATTGAAGTGGGTCTAGGGTGTCAGGTAATGGGGAAGTTATATGATCCTTGACTTGTCTCTCAAAGCACTTCATAATTACAGAAGTGAGTGCTACAGGGCGATAGTCATTTAGTTCAGTTGTCTTTACCTTCTTGGGAACATGGACATCTTGAAGCATGTGGGGACTGCAGACTGGGATAGGGAGAGATTGAATTTGTCCGTAAACACTCCAGCCAGCTGGTCAGTGCATGCTCTGAGGACACGGCTGGGGATGCCGTCTAGGCCGGCAGCCTTGCATGGGTTAACACACTTTTTCCCCCCTCACTCGGACGATGTACGAGGCTTAGAGCAGAATAAGTTTTTCACGACTTGGGGATGGAGCCCCCAGTCTGAGTGGCCTTTAACAGCTTATTGGACCATCTGTCCCCAGTGTAGTTGGCTCTTTACAGCTTATTGGACCATCTGGCCCAGTGTAGTTGGCTCTTTACAGCTTATTGGACCATCTGGCCCCAGTGTAGTTGGCTCTTTACAGCTTATTGGACCATCTGTCCCCAGTGTAGTTGGTTCTTTACAGCTTATTGGACCATCTGGCCCAGTGTAGTTGGCTCTTTACAGCTTATTGGACCATCTGTCCCCAGTGTAGTTGGTTCTTTACAGCTTATTGGACCATCTGGCCCAGTGTAGTTGGCTCTTTACAGCTTATTGGACCATCTGGCCCAGTGTAGTTGGCTCTTTACAGCTTATTGGACCATCTGTCCCCAGTGTAGTTGGCTCTTTACAGCTTATTGGACCATCTGGCCCCAGTGTAGTTGGCTCTTTACAGCATATTGGACCATCTGGCCCAGTGTAGTTGGCTCTTTACAGCTTATTGGACCATCTGGCCCAGTGTAGTTGGCTCTTTACAGCTTATTGGACCATCTGGCCCAGTGTAGTTGGCTCTTTACAGCTTATTGGACCATCTGTCCCCAGTGTAGTTGGCTCTTTACAACAACATCCCTCTAGTGGTGTGGGGGCTGTCCTTTGGCAAAGTGGGTGGGGTTATATCCTGCCTGTTTGGCCCTGTCCGGGGGTATCATCAGATGGGGCCACAGTGTCTCCTGACCCCTCCTGTCTCAGCCTCCAGTGTTTACGCTGCAGAAGTTTGTGTCGAGGGGCTAGGGTCAGTCTGTTATATCTGGAGTACTTCTCCTGTCTTATCCGGTGTCCTGTGTGAATTTAAGTATGCTCTCTCTAATTCTCTCTCTCTCTTTCTCTCTCGGAGGACCTGAGCACTAGGACCATGCCTCAGGACTACCTGGCCTGATGACTCCTTGCTGTCCCCAGCCCACCTGGTCATGCTGCTGCTCCAGTTTCAACTGTTCTGCCTGCGGCTATGGAACCCTGACCTGTTCACCGGACGTGCTACCTGTCCCAGACCTGCTGTTTTCAACTCTCTAGAGACAGCAGGAGCGGTAGATACTCTGAATGATCGGCTATGAAAAGCCAACTGACATTTACTCCTGAGGTGCTGACTTGCTGCACCCTCGACAACCACTGTGATTATTATTATTTGACCCTGCTGGTCATCTATGAACATTTGAACATCTTGGCCATGTTCTGTTATAATCTCCACCCGGCACAGCCAGAAGAGGACTTGCCACCCCTCCTCGAAGCCTGGTTCGTCTCTACGTTTCTTCCTAGGTCTTGGCCTTTCTAAGGAGTTTTTCCTAGCCACCGTGCTTCTACACCTGCATTGCTTGCTGTTTGGGGTTTTAGGCTGGGTTTCTGTACAGCACTTTGCGATATCAGCGGATGTAAGAAGGGCTATATAAATACATTTGATTTGATTTAAAAGTCTGATGAAACCTTCAATGCCACAATTTAGGAGGGCAGAGGGACAGATATTATGGGGCGTTTGTTGGTGTCAAGTAGAGACCCAATCAGTTCTTTAAAATCAATCTTCAACTGTTCTGAGCTGTCCTTCACAATGTCATTGAATCCCACATGAACTATGATAGAATGATGCTGGTTTAAAATGTTTGGGAGCAGCTTATTGAGGTCCTGTGCTCCTGGATTGCACCGTTTTTGCTCCAGATTGAACCCTTTACAGCTAGCATGACAACCAGGAGAGGAGAGGGGCTGGAGAGGGTTAGTGGTAAGGTTTAGGGCTAGAGTGTTAGTGTGTAGTATGTAGGGTGTTACCTGCTTGGTGCGCTTGGTGGACTCCTCAGACAGGTTGTTGTATGTGTAGTGGGCCTGAGTGATCCCACAGAATAGCACCGCCACGACACCTGGGACAGAACACACAGAGATAGAACAGTCTAAGCATAACACAGCTAACACACCTGAGGATACAGTCTGCTTCCCACATGGACCTCTCTGGCCAAAAGTAGTGCACTATAAATGGAACAGGGTGCCATATGGATAGTGCACTATCTAGGAAATAGGGTGCAATTGGGAACACAAATTGCTTATTCCAGTTACTTATAAGTAATAAGTATGCAGCCATTAACAAAATGACAAAAATATGTTGAATCCCTGTGGATTGATAAGGAATTAAACATATTATGGTAATTACGGTTGAGAGGGATAAAGCAAAAAGGCATTGAATTGCAAATAAGTCTGGCTGCACAACCGATTGGCAAATGTATTGCAAATTGAGAAATCATGTTACTAAACTGAATAAAAAGCATAAACTAAAACTATGAAACCAAGATAAATGACAAAGAATGATAGTTAAAAGCTTTAGAGCACCTTAAACTACATTTTGGGCAAAAAGGCAAACTCAGCTCCATCATTTATTGAATCAGATGTCGCATTCACCAGTGATATTGGCAATTACTTAAATTATTTTTTCATTGGCAAGATTAGCAAACTTAGTGTGACGGCCCTGAATTTGTCTAAACCGTCTCAGTGCTTCTCCTGCCAATGGGCCGCTTCCCCTATAATTCCCAAAAAGACAGCCTCAGCATCAGCTACGCAAAAGTGTGTTGCGCAAGAGAGGAAGTGTTCAACCTTCAGCTTGGAAGCTTGTTCACACCCAGTTTGTTTTTGTTGTATTTAAAAGTGTGTACGGTATTTTCCTTTGTTTTGGTGTGATTTAAACCGTGTTGATTTATGTGTTCAGTTGTAGCTGAAGATTTAGGATACTCCATTGTATGTGGAACAGAAATGTATTGCATTCTGAGTGTATGAATGAGACCGGTTTTTACACATCACTTTATGGGAGGACATTTGCGTGACTATGGTCACTTGGGTTCACTGAACTCATTTACCGGGCAGGACTCTTTTTAGGCCTGAGGTACGGGACTTTTCTTGAGGAACCAGAGATCATTGTGTTGTGACATTATTGCGTGTATTTTTTAATTTATTTTGGGAATACAACCAACACAAAAAAAGTTGTTTTCAAGTTATTTCCGTGTTCAGGGTTTATGAAAAGTCTACGTCCATACTGACTTTTGCATGATTCCTTTGTATTGGTGTAGACTTGACGAACCAGACGGGACTCAATCCCTCAAACCAAAAGGAGAAATCTATATTTTTTCAGGTCGGCACAACCTACCCTAAAAAAACAACTCAAAACCGTTACATTAGGCATGACATGCCAGCAACAAATGCTGACACTACACATCCAAGTATAACTGATCAAATTATGGAAGACAAGCATTGTCATTTTAAATTCCGTAAAGTCAGTGTGGAAAAGGTGAAAGAATCATGGTTGTCAATTAACAATGACAAGCCACCGGGGTCTGACAATCTGGATGGAAAATTACTGAGGATAATAGCAGACGATATTGCCACTCCTATTTGCCATATCTTCAATTTAAGCCTACTAGAGAGTGTGCCCTCAGACCTGGAGGGAAGCGAAAGTTATTTATCTACCCAAGAATAGTAAAGCCCCCTTTACTGGCTCAAATAGCCAACCCAAGAGTGTGCAAAGCTGTCAAAGGCAAAAGGTGGCTATTTGAAGAATCTCAAATGTAAAATATATTTTGATTATGTTTAACACTATTTTTGTTTACTACATGATTCCATATGTGTTATTTCATAGTTTTGATGTCTTCACTATTATTCTACAATGTTAAAAATAAAGAAAACCCCTTGAATGAGTACGTGTGTCCAAACTTTTGCCTGGTAATGTACACATAAGACATGCACTCTCTACACATGGGCGTTGTATTGATAGTGGAGCAGTGGCCTGCTAGGCCTAGCTACGCAGCATCATAATCCTCCTATTGTTTTTCTCTGTGCTCTGCTCTTTCTTTAGCAGAATCTGTAAAACATCTACTGCAGCCAGTGTGCTGACCATACTGTGTATACTTCCCAAACAGCACCCTATTCCCTACATAGTGCACTACTTTTGACCAGAGCCATATGCACTTTATAGGGAATAAGGTGCCATTTGGGATGCAAACAGAGCCCCTCTTTTGACCCCTCCACCCAGGTCCTGACCTGTGAACCCGCAGGCCTCGGCCAATAGGAAGGTGCTCCAGGACATGAGGAAGAAGAGGGCCGTCTCCAGCAGAGGGAAACAGTGCAGCTTGGTGAACTTGGTCACGTAGAGACAGAGTTAGAGAATCAGAACATTTCACATTTCACAAACACTATTGCCATTGCTTCCGAGGACACTACAATACACTATTGCCAGTGTACTGAATACGCTGTTAATAAAGTTATCTTTTAGAAATGTAAACAAAAACAAGTTGTGGTAATCTTTCCGGTAAGGATGAGGGCAGTGACTACTTCAGACTAGCTAAAACATGACTCTTCCACCCAACATCATAAACAAGGTGGCAGCACCCTTTGTCAGTGATTTTAGTTACTAGATCCCCATGTTGTGTAGTGATGTTTCAGTAGAAGGATATGAGGGCAGTGACCACTCCAGTGATGGCTCCCATGGCGAAGGATCCACTGAAGATGCCCAGGAAAACCCCCACTGACTTGAAGAAGGCTGTGGCATCGAAGGTGTGTGTGCTGGCTCCAGCCGGCTGATAGGCTACAATAGACCTGGAACAAAGAAACAGGACACAGAACTTCCAGTAAACACTTTCATCCATCAAATATCCTGTTTCACAGGTGGTAGACACAATACGTTTCACAGACACAATACGTTTCACAGGTGGTAGACAATACGTTTCACAGACACAATACGTTTCACAGGTGGTAGACACAATACGTTTCACAGGTGGTAGACACAATACGTTTCACAGACACAATACGTTTCACAGGTGGTAGACACAATACGTTTCACAGACACAATACGTTTCACAGGTGGTAGACACAATACGTTTCACAGACACAATACGTTTCACAGGTGGTAAAAACAATACGTTTCACAGGTGGTAGACAATACGTTTCACAGACACAATACGTTTCACAGGTGGTAAAAACAATACGTTTCACAGGTGGTAGACAATACGTTTCACAGACACAATACGTTTCACAGGTGGTAAAAACAATACGTTTCACAGGTGGTAAAAACAATACGTTTCACAGGTGGTAAAAACAATACGTTTCACAGGCACAATACGTTTCACAGACACAATATGTTTCACAGACACAATACGTTTCACAGGTGGTAGACACAATACGTTTCACAGGTGGTAAAAACAATACGTTTCACAGGTGGTAAAAACAATACGTTTCACAGGTGGTAGACACAATACGTTTCACAGGTGGTAAAAACAATACGTTTCACAGACACAATACGTTTCACAGACACAATACGTTTCACAGGTGGTAAAAACAATACGTTTCACAGGTGGTAGACACAATACGTTTCACAGGTGGTAGACACAATACGTTTCACAGGCACAATACGTTTCACAGACACAATACGTTTCACAGACACAATACGTTTCACAGGTGGTAAAAACAATACGTTTCACAGGTGGTAGACACAATACGTTTCACAGGCACAATACGTTTCACAGACACAATACGTTTCACAGACACAATACGTTTCACAGGTGGTAAAAACAATACGTTTCACAGACACAATACGTTTCACAGGCACAATACGTTTCACAGGCACAATACGTTTCACAGGCACAATACGTTTCACAGACACAATACGTTTCACAGGTGGTAAAAACAATACGTTTCACAGGCCCAATACGTTTCACAGACACAATACGTTTCACAGGCACAATACATTTCACAGACACAATACGTTTCACAGGTGGTAAAAACAATACGTTTCACAGGCACAATACGTTTCACAGACACAATACGTTTCACAGGTGGTAGACACAATACGTTTCACAGGTGGTAGGCACAATACGTTTCACAGACACAATACGTTTCACAGGTGGTAGACACAATACGTTTCACAGGTGGTAAAAACAATACGTTTCACAGACACAATACGTTTCACAGACACAATACGTTTCACAGGCACAATACGTTTCACAGACAATACGTTTCACAGACACAATACGTTTCACAGGTGGTAGACACAATACGTTTCACAGGTGGTAAAAACAATACGTTTCACAGGCCCAATACGTTTCACAGACAATACGTTTCACAGGCACAATACATTTCACAGGTGGTAAAAACAATACGTTTCACAGGTGGTAAAAACAATACGTTTCACAGGCACAATACGTTTCACAGGTGGTAGACACAATACGTTTCACAGGTGGTAAAAACAATACGTTTCACAGACACAATACATTTCACAGACACAATACGTTTCACAGGTGGTAGACACAATACGTTTCACAGGTGGTAGACACAATACGTTTCACAGGTGGTAGGCACAATACGTTTCACAGGTGGTAGACACAATACGTTTCACAGGTGGTAGGCACAATACGTTTCACAGACACAATACGTTTCACAGGCACAATACGTTTCACAGACAATACGTTTCACAGACACAATACGTTTCACAGACACAATACGTTTCACAGGTGGTAAAAACAATACGTTTCACAGGTGGTAGACACAATACGTTTCACAGGCACAATACGTTTCACAGACACAATACGTTTCACAGACAATACGTTTCACAGGTGGTAAAAACAATACGTTTCACAGACACAATACGTTTCACAGGCACAATACGTTTCACAGGCACAATACGTTTCACAGACACAATACGTTTCACAGACACAATACGTTTCACAGGCACAATACGTTTCACAGACACAATACGTTTCACAGACACAATACGTTTCACAGGCACAATACATTTCACAGACACAATACGTTTCACAGGTGGTAAAAACAATACGTTTCACAGGCACAATACATTTCACAGGTGGTAAAAACAATAAGTTTCACAGGCACAATACGTTTCACAGGCACAATACATTTCACAGGTGGTAAAAACAATACGTTTCACAAGTGGTAGACACAATACGTTTCACAGGTGGTAGACAATACGTTTCACAGACACAATACGTTTCACAGGTGGTAAAAACAATACGTTTCACAGGTGGTAGACAATACGTTTCACAGACACAATACGTTTCACAGGTGGTAAAAACAATACGTTTCACAGGTGGTAAAAACAATACGTTTCACAGGTGGTAAAAACAATACGTTTCACAGGCACAATACGTTTCACAGACACAATATGTTTCACAGACACAATACGTTTCACAGGTGGTAGACACAATACGTTTCACAGGTGGTAAAAACAATACGTTTCACAGGTGGTAAAAACAATACGTTTCACAGGTGGTAGACACAATACGTTTCACAGGTGGTAAAAACAATACGTTTCACAGACACAATACGTTTCACAGACACAATACGTTTCACAGGTGGTAAAAACAATACGTTTCACAGGTGGTAGACACAATACGTTTCACAGGTGGTAGACACAATACGTTTCACAGGCACAATACGTTTCACAGACACAATACGTTTCACAGACACAATACGTTTCACAGGTGGTAAAAACAATACGTTTCACAGGTGGTAGACACAATACGTTTCACAGGCACAATACGTTTCACAGACACAATACGTTTCACAGACACAATACGTTTCACAGGTGGTAAAAACAATACGTTTCACAGACACAATACGTTTCACAGGCACAATACGTTTCACAGGCACAATACGTTTCACAGACACAATACGTTTCACAGACACAATACGTTTCACAGGTGGTAAAAACAATACGTTTCACAGGCCCAATACGTTTCACAGACACAATACGTTTCACAGGCACAATACATTTCACAGACACAATACGTTTCACAGGTGGTAAAAACAATACGTTTCACAGGCACAATACGTTTCACAGACACAATACGTTTCACAGGTGGTAGACACAATACGTTTCACAGGTGGTAGGCACAATACGTTTCACAGACACAATACGTTTCACAGGTGGTAGACACAATACGTTTCACAGGTGGTAAAAACAATACGTTTCACAGACACAATACGTTTCACAGACACAATACGTTTCACAGGCACAATACGTTTCACAGACAATACGTTTCACAGACACAATACGTTTCACAGGTGGTAGACACAATACGTTTCACAGGTGGTAAAAACAATACGTTTCACAGGCCCAATACGTTTCACAGACAATACGTTTCACAGGCACAATACATTTCACAGGTGGTAAAAACAATACGTTTCACAGGTGGTAAAAACAATACGTTTCACAGGCACAATACGTTTCACAGGTGGTAGACACAATACGTTTCACAGGTGGTAAAAACAATACGTTTCACAGACACAATACATTTCACAGACACAATACGTTTCACAGGTGGTAGACACAATACGTTTCACAGGTGGTAGACACAATACGTTTCACAGGTGGTAGGCACAATACGTTTCACAGGTGGTAGACACAATACGTTTCACAGGTGGTAGGCACAATACGTTTCACAGACACAATACGTTTCACAGGCACAATACGTTTCACAGACAATACGTTTCACAGACACAATACGTTTCACAGACACAATACGTTTCACAGGTGGTAAAAACAATACGTTTCACAGGTGGTAGACACAATACGTTTCACAGGCACAATACGTTTCACAGACACAATACGTTTCACAGACAATACGTTTCACAGGTGGTAAAAACAATACGTTTCACAGACACAATACGTTTCACAGGCACAATACGTTTCACAGGCACAATACGTTTCACAGACACAATACGTTTCACAGACACAATACGTTTCACAGGCACAATACGTTTCACAGACACAATACGTTTCACAGACACAATACGTTTCACAGGCACAATACATTTCACAGACACAATACGTTTCACAGGTGGTAAAAACAATACGTTTCACAGGCACAATACATTTCACAGGTGGTAAAAACAATAAGTTTCACAGGCACAATACGTTTCACAGGCACAATACATTTCACAGGTGGTAAAAACAATACGTTTCACAAGTGGTAGACACAATACGTTTCACAGGTGGTAGGCACAATACGTTTCACAGGCACAATACGTTTCACAGACAAAATACGTTTCACAGACACAATACGTTTCACAGGTGGTAGACACAATACGTTTCACAGGTGGTAGGCACAATACGTTTCACAGACACAATACGTTTCACAGGTGGTAGGCACAATACGTTTCACAGGTGGTAAAAACAATATGTTTCACAGGCACAATACGTTTCACAGGCACAATACGTTTCACAGACACAATACGTTTCACAGACACAATACGTTTCACAGGTGGTAAAAACAATACGTTTCACAGGCCCAATACGTTTCACAGACAATACGTTTCACAGACACAATACATTTCACAGGTGGTAAAAACAATACGTTTCACAGGTGGTAAAAACAATACGTTTCACAGGCACAATACGTTTCACAGGTGGTAGGCACAATACGTTTCACAGGTGGTAAAAACAATACGTTTCACAGGTGGTAAAAACAATACGTTTCACAGGCACAATACGTTTCACAGACACAATACGTTTCACAGACACAATACGTTTCACAGACACAATACGTTTCACAGGTGGTAGACACAATACGTTTCACAGGTGGTAGGCACAATACGTTTCACAGACACAATACGTTTCACAGGTGGTAGGCACAATACGTTTCACAGGTGGTAAAAACAATACGTTTCACAGGCACAATACGTTTCACAGACACAATACGTTTCACAGACACAATACGTTTCACAGGTGGTAAAAACAATACGTTTCACAGACAATGCGTTTCACAGGCACAATACATTTCACAGGTGGTAAAAACAATACGTTTCACAGGTGGTAAAAACAATACGTTTCACAGGCACAATACGTTTCACAGGTGGTAGGCACAATACGTTTCACAGGTGGTAAAAACAATACGTTTCACAGGTGGTAGACACAATACGTTTCACAGGTGGTAAAAACAATACGTTTCACAGACACAATACGTTTCACAGGCACAATACGTTTCACAGGCACAATACGTTTCACAGGCACAATACGTTTCACAGGCACAATACGTTTCACAGGCACAATACGTTTCACAGGCACAATACGTTTCACAGGTGGTAAAAACAATACATTTCACAGGTGGTAAAAACAATACGTTTCACAGACACAATACGTTTCACAGACACAATACGTTTCACAGACACAATACGTTTCACAGACACAATACGTTTCACAGGCACAATTCATTTCACAGACACAATACGTTTCACAGACACAATACGTTTCACAGACACAATACGTTTCACAGGTGGTAGACACAATACGTTTCACAGGTGGTAGGCACAATAGGTTTCACAGGCACAATACGTTTCACAGGCACAATACGTTTCACAGACACAATACGTTTCACAGGTGGTAAAAACAATACGTTTCACAGGTGGTAGACACAATACGTTTCACAGGCACAATACGTTTCACAGGCACAATACGTTTCACAGGCACAATACGTTTCACAGACACAATACGTTTCACAGACACAATACGTTTCACAGACACAATACGTTTCACAGGCACAATACGTTTCACAGACAATACGTTTCACAGGTGGTAAAAACAATACGTTTCACAGACACAATACGTTTCACAGGTGGTAAACACAATACGTTTCACAGGCACAATACGTTTCACAGGTAGGAAACACAATACGTTTCACAGGTGGTAGACACAATACGTTTCAGACACAATACGTTTCACAGACACAATACGTTTCACAGGTAGGAAACACAATACGTTTCACAGGCACAATACGTTTCACAGGTAGGAAACACAATACGTTTCACAGGTGGTAGACACAATACGTTTCAGACACAATACGTTTCATATTCACAATACGTTTCACAGGTAGGAAACACAATACGTTTCACAGGCACAATACGTTTCACAGGTAGGAAACACAATACGTTTCACAGGCACAATACGTTTCACAGGTAGGAAACACAATACGTTTCACAGGTGGTAGACACAATACGTTTCAGACACAATACGTTTCATATTCACAATACGTTTCACAGGTAGGAAACACAATACGTTTCATAGGCACAATACGTTTCACAGGTGGTAGACACAATACGTTTCACAGGTGGTAGACAATACGTTTCACAGACACAATACGTTTCACAGGCACAATACGTTTCACAGGCACAATACGTTTCACAAACACAATACGTTTCACAGGTGGTAAAAACAATACGTTTCACAGACACAATACATTTCACAGACACAATACGTTTCACAGGCACAATACGTTTCACAAACACAATACGTTTCACAGGTGGTAGACACAATACGTTTCACAGACACAATACGTTTCACAGACACAATACGTTTCACAAACACAATACGTTTCACAGGTGGTAGACACAATACGTTTCACAGACACAATACGTTTCACAGGTGGTAGACAATACGTTTCACAGGTGGTAGGCACAATACGTTTCACAGACACAATACATTTCACAGGCACAATACGTTTCACAGGTGGTAGGCACAATACGTTTCACAGGCACAATACGTTTCACAGGTGGTAGACACAATACGTTTCACAGGTGGTAGACACAATACGTTTCACAGGTGGTAGGCACAATATGTTTCACAGGTGGCAGGTAGCCTAGCGGTTAGAGCATTGGGCCTGTAAGTGAAAGGTCGCTGCTTTTGTATACCCTAGCCGACAAGGTGAAGAATATGTTGAAATGCCCTTGAGCAAGACACTTAACCCTAATTTGCTCCAGAGGCAGCATACATCACTGAACAAATATGAACACCTAACATGTACAGTTTTGGTCCCATGTTTCATGAGCTGAAAGATAATTTATCCACCTGACAGGTGTGACATATCAAGAAGCTGATTAAAACAGCATGACCATTACATAGGTGCGCCTTGTTCTGGGGATAATAAAAGGCCACTTTAAAATGTGCCGTTGTGTCACACTACACAACAGATGTCTCAACTTTTGACAGAGCGTGCAATTGGCATGCTGACTGCAGGAATGTCCACCAGAGCTGTTACCAAAGAACCTAATGTTAATTATTATTATCATATACTGCCTCCAAAGTCGTTGAAGAAAATTTGGCAGCGTGTCCAACTGGCCTCAACTGCAGGCCTCGTGTAACCACACCAACCCAGGACCTCCACATCCGGCTCCTTCACCTGCGTGATCGTCTGAGGAGTATTTCTGTCTGTAAAAGCCCTTTTGTTGGGGAAAAACTCCCACCCCTGTGAAATCCATAGATTAGGGCCTAAATCATTTATTTCAATTGGCTGATTTCTTAATATGAACTGTCACCCAGGAAAATATGTTTTATTGTTTCATGTTGCATTCATATTTTTGTTCAGTATACTATGGCTGACCCAGTAAAACAATACATTTCACTGCACCTATCATACTACTATGGCTGACCCTGTAAAACAACACCTATCATACTACTATGGCTGACCCAGTAAAACAACACCTATCATACTACTATGGCTGACCCAGTAAAACAATACATTTCACTGCACCTATCATACTACTACGGCTGACCCAGTATAACAATACATTTCATTGCACCATCCAACGTGTGACAATAAAACCTCTGAATTGTATCATACACTCTTTCACATAACACCTGATGTGTCATTGCAGCTGCACCACACTAGGCCTTCCAGCAGGGGGTAGTAGAGCGCCAGCTCTGTCTCAGCTCCACATCAACAACATTACTGATGTAACACTGTCACCTCAGTGAGGAATCTCTACAACATCGGGGAAAAGAGGAGGGAACAGGAACATTTCCCAGAAACTGAGGAACCCTCTGACACACACAGAGAGACAGAGCGAGACAGACAGAGCGAGAGAGCGAGACAGACAGAGCGAGAGAGCGAGACAGACAGAGCGAGAGAGACAGACAGAGCGAGAGAGACAGACAGAGCGAGAGAGACAGACAGAGCGAGAGAGACAGACAGAGCGAGAGAGCGCTGGGAGGAGAGAGGAGGAGCACGGTAACTTACGAGGAGAGGACGATGGCCACTGCGTCGTTCATGACACTCTCTCCAAACAGCAGGGCATAAAGATCCACATCTGCATGGAGCTCATTGAAGATGGCCAGCACCGTCACTGAAATACACACACACACTTAAGAGAGTTAAGGAGCAACGTGTTGCTTGCTAGGATGTACCATGACCATCCTTGTAGTGAACTAGGAGGGATGATATGTTAAGGACGGACTGCAGAGGTATGCTCCTGGAGGCCTGTAGAGAGAGCCCTCCACTGGGATGAGGTGGTGAGGAGCTCCAGTGCCTACCTGGGTCAGTGGCAGAGACGATGGCTCCAAAGAAAAGACAGTCTGTGTAGTAGAACTTGTTAGTCAGCTGCCCTATGAACTGCATCAGCTTCACCACTCCATACATCAGGTTTCTGAAGAGAGGAGAGGACTAGAAGAGCTCCATACCAGACATGATCTAAAATCAGTCCCAACAATACGCTGACTCACCCAATGACGAAGCATGAGATAGCTGTTCCTAGGAAGGCATAGGTTATGATGGAGCCCAGGTTCCTGAAGAAGTGTCTCTGGAAAAAGAGAAGGGATATTATAATCGCTAGGCTACATCATAGAATGTAGAGAGGTCAGTGTGTGATCTACATGGGCATTAAATAAACACTTATTTCTGTGCCATTGATGTCAGCCAGCCCCACAAGAGGGCCTCGGTGTGCAGGGAGAGGGTTGCCTGTCATCTCCCCTCACAAGAGGGCCTTGGTGAGCAGAGAGAGGGTTGCCTGTCATCTCCCCTACAAGAGGGCCTTGGTGAGCAGGGAGAGGGTTGCCTGTCATCTCCCCTCACAAGAGGGCCTTGGTGAGCAGGGAGAGGGTTGCCTGTCATCTCCCCTCACAAGAGGGCCTTGGTGAGCAGGGAGAGGGTTGCCTGTCATCTCCCCTCACAAGAGGGCCTTGGTGAGCAGGGAGAGGGTTGCCTGTCATCTCCCCTCACAAGAGGGCCTTGGTGAGCAGGGAGAGGGTTGCCTGTCATCTCCCCTCACAAGAGGGCCTTGGTGAGCAGGGAGAGGGTTGCCTGTCATCTCCCCTCACAAGAGGGCCTTGGTGAGCAGGGAGAGGGTTGCCGGTCATCTCCCCTCACAAGAGGGCCTTGGTGAGCAGGGAGAGGGTTGCCGGTCATCTCCCCTCACAAGAGGGCCTTGGTGAGCAGGGTTGCCTGTCATCTCCCCCACAAGAAGGCCTCGCTGGCCTCCTGAGTGGATCAGTGGTCTTAGACGCTGCATCTCAGTGCTAGCTGTGCCACTAGAGTGTCACGCCCTGACCTGAGATCGTGGGGATGGAGCAGGACCCTGGACGCAGGCTGGGGATTATCGCCTTCCAAAGGAGGAAATAGAGGCAGCGAAAGTAGAACGGCAAAGTTCAAAGTTACGAGGAGTTATACCAACGAGGTAGGAGTTATACCAACGAGGTAGGAGTTATACCAACGAGGTAGGAGTTATACCAACGAGGTAGGAGTTACACCAACGAGGTAGGAGTTACACCAACGAGGTAGGAGTTACACCAACGAGGTAGGCCACAGAAACCCCAAGGGGCACATGGAGCAGTCGGCGGAGCCGAGGAGCGAACCAGAGCCAGTCAGGGAGTCGGATGAAGAGTTTGACGCAAGATTCCGGAGAGAGGTGCTAGCATTGAGAGCGCTACAGAACGGGCGTGCTGAGGTGTGTGTCATCAGCCCGGTGTCACCTGTACCGGTCCCACGCATCACGTCTCCAGTGCACCTTCACAGTCCAGTGTGTCCTGTGCCACCTCTCCGCACTCGCCCTGAGGTGCGTGTCACCAGCCCAGTACCACCAGTGCCGGCACCATGCATCAGGCCTCCAGTGCGCCTCCTCAGTGCAAAGCCTCCGGCGACGGGCCACAGGCCCGGAGCCTCCAACGACAGGCCACAGGCCCGGAGCCTCCAACGACGGGCCACAGGCCCGGAGCCTCCAGCAACGGGCCACAGTCCGGACTCCAATCAAGTTGTAGAAACATCTCAAGATGATCAATGGAAATAGGATGCACCGGAGCTCAATTTCGAGTCTCATAGCAAAAGATCTGAATACTTATGCAAATAGGTATTTCCGCATGAACACATTTGTTTTCCCGTTTCTGCTTTGTCATTAATGGGTATTTGTCATTAATGGGTATTTGTCATTAATGGGTATTTGTCATTAATGGGTATTTGTCATTAATGGGTATTTGTCATTAATGGGTATTTGTCATTAATGGGTATTTGTCATTAATGGGTATTTGTCATTAATGGGTATTTGTCATTAATGGGTATTTGTCATTAATGGGTATTTGTCATTAATGGGTATTTGTCATTAATGGGTATTTGTCATTAATGGGTATTTGTCATTAATGGGTATTTGTCATTAATGGGTATTGTGTGTAGATTGATGAGATTTTTTTGAATCCATTTTAGAATACTGAAAAAGGGGTCTAAATACATTCCGAAGGCACTGTGTGTACGGGATACATCGTCTAACGGAATGCTTACTTACTTGCATGTTCAACAATTGGGGCGGCAGGGTAGCCTAGTGGTTAGAGCGTTGGACTAGTAACCGGAAGGTTGCAAGTTCAAAACCCCGAGCTGACAAGGTACAAATCTGTCGTTCTGCCCCTGCCCCACTGTTCCTAGGCCGTCATTGTAAATAAGAATTTGTTCTTAACTGACTTGCCTAGTTAAATAAAGGTAAATAAATAAATAAATAAAAAATATAAAATAACACATGCACGCACAGTTAAAAGCCTAGTAGAGTTAGCGGCAGGTGGATGAGCAATATGGATGAAACCTGACCTGGAATGTGAAGCTAACTGAAGCTGGCTAGCATTATAAAAGCCTGAGTAGATCTAGCTTGCTTTGTACTATATATATATATATATATATATACTATGTTATATCCCTCTGAACTCTACAGGATGTCCTTTTATTGGGGGCTTGAGTTGGCACTACAGCTCTCAGAAAGGACTAACTAAACTAAAATCCAGCTACACTGGAGATAGCTAGAAGAAGGCTAGCTGGCGATAGCTAGAAGAAGGCTAGCTGGCGATAGCTAGAAGCAGGCTAGCTGGCGATAGCTAGAAGCAGGCTAGCTGGAGATAGCTAGAAGCAGGCTAGCTGGCGATAGCTAGAAGCATGCTAGCTGGCGATAGCTAGAAGCAGGCTAGCTGGAGATAGCTAGAAGCAGGCTAGCTGGAGATAGCTAGAAGCAGGCTAGCTGGAGATAGCTAGAAGCAGGCTAGCTGGAGATAGCTAGAAGAAGGCTAGCTGGAGATAGCTAGAAGAAGGCTAGCTGGAGATAGCTAGAAGAAGGCTAGCTGGAGATAGCTAGAAGCAGGCTAGCTGGCGATAGCTAGCAGCAGGCTAGCTGGCGATAGCTAGCAGCAGGCTAGCTGGCGATAGCTAGAAGCAGGCTAGCTGGCGATAGCTAGAAGCAGGCTAGCTGGAGATAGCTAGAAGCAGGCTAGCTGGAGATAGCTAGAAGCAGGCTAGCTGGAGATAGCTAGAAGAAGGCTAGCTGGAGATAGCTAGAAGCAGGCTAGCTGGAGATAGCTAGAAGCAGGCTAGCTGGCGATAGCTAGCAGCAGGCTAGCTGGCGATAGCTAGCAGCAGGCTAGCTGGCGATAGCTAGAAGCAGGCTAGCTGGCGATAGCTAGAAGCAGGCTAGCTGGAGATAGCTAGAAGCAGGCTAGCTCGAGATAGCTAGAAGAAGGCTAGCTCGAGATAGCTAGAAGAAGGCTAGCTGGAGATAGCTAGAAGCAGGCTAGCTAGCGATAGCTAGAAGCAGGCTAGCTGGCGATAGCTAGAAGCAGGCTAGCTGGCGATAGCTAGCAGCAGGCTAGCTGGCGATAGCTAGAAGCATGCTAGCTGGCGATAGCTAGAGACCGGCTGACTGAGCCGGTTAGAACCCATCTACGGGGAAATGTGTGCAGGCCTACATAGGAGAAGGTCGAAAATAGTGGGACTTTTAGTCGTGGTCTTTTTTATGTGCTATTTCCTGTTATGTTTTATGTCCTACACCTTGGACCACATTGGAAATACCTGGTTTACACTTTGTGTCATTCTCTGGGTTTCTTGTACTCTTAAATTATGTTTTAAAAACTGTACAACTTGTTGAACCCGAAATAAAAAATATAATCAACTATGGATAGATTGGATATAGATCGATAGGCTGTTAGCCTAACTGGACAGACAGGCCACCGAGAGGTCGACAGACAGGCCACCGGGAGGTCGACAGACAGGCCACCGGGAGGTCGACAGACAGGCCACCGGGAGGTCGACAGACAGGCCACCGGGAGGTCGACAGACAGGCCACCGGGAGGTCGACAGACAGGCCACCGGGAGGTCGACAGACAGGCCACCGGGAGGTCGACAGACAGGCCACCGGGAGGTCGACAGACAGGCCACACCTGTCAGGTGGATGGATTATCTTGGTAAAGGAGAACTGCTCACTATCAGGGAGGGAAACTCATTTGAGCCAAATAAGCTTTATGGAACATTATTCAAATCTTTAATTTCAGCTCATGATAAATGAAACCAACACTTTACACTTTACATGTTGCATTTATATTTTTGGTTTTAAATAATGTTCTACAGCAATGACTTTGTACAAAAGTAGAGTATGTAGAGTATGTGTACTTCACAGCCGTCCCACAGGCCAGTATCAGAGAGTACCAGTCTGACATGTGTCCTTCACAGCCGTCCCACAGGCCAGTATCAGAGAGTACCAGTCTGACATGTGTCCTTCACAGCAGTCCCACAGGCCAGTATCAGAGAGTGCCAGCCTGACATGTGTCCTTCACAGCAGTCCCACAGGCCAGTATCAGAGAGTACCAGCCTGACATGTGTCCTTCACAGCCATCCCACAGGCCAGTATGAGAGAGTGGGTCTAGCAGGGTAACCTAAGACAGGAACTGGAAGTGTGCGTCCCAAATGGAACCCTATTGACTATATAGTGATCTACTGTTGACCAGGGCCCATAGGGGTAGTGCTCTACTGTTGACCAGGGCCAATAGGGGTAGTGCTCTACTGCTGACCAGGGCCCATAGGGGTAGTGCTCTACTGTTGACCAGGGCCCATAGGGGTAGTGTTGACCAGGGCCCATAGTGGTAGTGCTCTACTGTTGACCAGGGCCCATAGGGGTAGTGCTCTACTGTTGACCAGGGCCCGTAAGGGTAGTGCTCTACTGTTGACCAGGTACCATAGGGGTAGTGCTCTACTGCTGACCAGGGCCCATAGGGGTAGTGCTCTACTGCTGACCAGGGCCCATAGGGGTAGTGCTCTACTGCTGACCAGGGCCCATAGGGGTAGTGTTGACCAGGGCCCATAGTGGTAGTGCTCTACTGTTGACCAGGGCCCATAGGGGTAGTGCTCTACTGTTGACCAGGGCCCGTAAGGGTAGTGCTCTACTGTTGACCAGGGACCATAGGGGTAGTGCTCTACTGCTGACCAGGGCCCATTGGGGTAGTGCTCTACTGTTGACCAGGGCCCATAGGGGTAGTGTTGACCAGGGCCCATAGGGGTAGTGCTCTACTGTTGACCAGGGCCCATAGGGGTAGTGCTCTACTGTTGACCAGGGCCCATAGGGGTAGTGCTCTACTGCTGACCAGGGCCCATAGGGGTAGTGTTGACCAGGGCCCATAGGGGTAGTGTTGACCAGGGCCCATAGTGGTAGTGCTCTACTGTTGACCAGGGCCCATAGGGGTAGTGCTCTACTGCTGACCAGGGCCCATAGGGGTAGTGTTGACCAGGGCCCATAGGGGTAGTGTTGACCAGGGCCCATAGGGGTAGTGCTCTACTGTTGACCAGGGCCCGTAAGGGTAGTGCTCTACCTTTGACCAGGGACCATAGGGGTAGTGCTCTACTGCTGACCAGGGCCCATAGGGGTAGTGCTCTACTGCTGACCAGGGCCCATAGGGGTAGTGCTCTACTGTTGACCAGGGCCCATAGGGGTAGTGTTGACCAGGGCCCATAGTGGTAGTGCTCTACTGTTGACCAGGGCCCATAGGGGTAGTGCTCTACTGTTGACCAGGGCCCGTAAGGGTAGTGCTGTACTGTTGACCAGGGACCATAGGGGTAGTGCTCTACTGCTGACCAGGGCCCATAGGGGTAGTGCTCTACTGTTGACCAGGGCCCATAGGGGTAGTGTTGACCAGGGCCCATAGGGGTAGTGCTCTACTGTTGACCAGGGCCAATAGGGGTAGTGCTCTACTGTTGACCAGGGCCCATAGGGGTAGTGCTCTACTGCTGACCAGGGCCCATAGGGGTAGTGTTGACCAGGGCCCATAGGGATAGTGCTTTACTGTTGACCAGGGCCCATAGGGGTAGTGCTCTACTGTTGACCAGGGCCCATAGGGGTAGTGCTCTACTGTTGACCAGGGCCCATAGGGGTAGTGCTCTACTGTTGACCAGGGCCCATAGGGGTAGTGCTCTACTGTTGACCAGGGCCCATAGGGGTAGTGCTCTACTGCTGACCAGGGCCCATAGGGGTAGTGTTGACCAGGGCCCATAGGGATAGTGCTTTACTGTTGACCAGGGCCCATAGGGGTAGTGCTCTACTGTTGACCAGGGCCCATAGGGGTAGTGCTCTACTGTTGACCAGGGCCCATAGGGGTAGTGCTCTACTGTTGACCAGGGCCCATAGGGGTAGTGCTCTACTGTTGACCAGGGCCCATAGGGGTAGTGCTCTACTGCTGACCAGGGCCCATAGGGGTAGTGTTGACCAGGGCCCATAGGGATAGTGCTTTACTGTTGACCAGGGCCCATAGGGGTAGTGCTCTACTGTTGACCAGGGCCCATAGGGGTAGTGCTCTACTGTTGACCAGGGCCCATAGAGGTAGAGCTCTACTGTTGACCAGAGCCAGTAGGGGTACTGTTGACCAGGGCCCATAGGGGTACTGTTGACCAGGGCCCATAGGGGTACTGTTGACCAGGGCCCATAGGGGTACTGTTGACCAGGGCCTATAGGGGTACTGTTGACCAGGGCCTATAGGGGTAGTGCTCTACTGTTGACCAGGGCCTATAGGGGTACTGTTGACCAGGGCCTATAGGGGTACTGTTGACCAGGGCCCATAGGGGTACTGTTGACCAGGGCCCATAGGGGTAGTGCACTACTGTTGACCAGGGCCCATAGGGGTAGTGCTCTACTGTTGACCAGGGCCCATAGGGGTAGTGTACTACTGTTGACCAGGGCCCATAGGGGTAGGGGTACTACTGTTGACCAGGGCCCGTAGGGGTAGAGCTCTACTGTTGACCAGGGCCCATAGGGGTAGAGCTCTACTGTTGACCAGGGCCCATAGGGGTAGAGCTCTACTGTTGACCAGGGCCAGTAGGGGGACTGTTGACCAGGGCCCATAGGGGTACTGTTGACCAGGGCCCATAGGGGTAGTGCTCTACTGTTGACCAGGGCCCATAGGGGTAGTGCTCTACTGTTGACCAGGGCCAGTAGGGGTACTGTTGACCAGGGCCAGTAGGGGTAGTGTTGACCAGGGCCCATAGAGGTAGTGTACTACTGTTGACCAGGGCCAGTAGGGGTACTGTTGACCAGGGCCCATAGAGGTAGTGCTCTACTGTTGACCAGGGCCCATAGAGGTAGTGCACTACTGTTGACCAGGGCCAGTAGGGGTAGTGTACTACTGTTGACCAGGGCCCAAAGGGGTAGTGTACTACTGTTGACCAGGGCCAGTAGGGGTAGAGCTCTAATGTTGACCAGGGCCCATAGGGGTAGAGCTCTACTGTTGACCAGGGCCCATAGGGGTAGAGCTCTACTGTTGACCAGGGCCCATAGGGGTAGAGCTCTACTGTTGACCAGGGCCCATAGGGGTAGAGCTCTACTGTTGACCAGGGCCAGTAGGGGGACTGTTGACCAGGGCCCATAGGGGTACTGTTGACCAGGGCCCATAGGGGTAGTGCTCTACTGTTGACCAGGGCCCATAGGGGTAGTGCTCTACTGTTGACCAGGGCCAGTAGGGGTACTGTTGACCAGGGCCAGTAGGGGTAGTGTTGACCAGGGCCCATAGAGGTAGTGTACTACTGTTGACCAGGGCCAGTAGGGGTACTGTTGACCAGGGCCAGTAGGGGTACTGTTGACCAGGGCCAGTAGGGGTACTGTTGACCAGGGCCAGTAGGGGTACTGTTGACCAGAGCCCATAGAGGTAGTGTACTACTGTTGACCAGGGCCCATAGGGGTAGTGCTCTACTGTTGACCAGGGCCAGTAGGGGTACTGTTGACCAGGGCCAGTAGGGGTAGTGTTCACCAGGGCCCATAGAGGTAGTGTACTACTGTTGACCAGGGCCAGTAGGGGTACTGTTGACCAGGGCCCATAGAGGTAGTGTACTACTGTTGACCAGGGCCAGTAGGGGTACTGTTGACCAGGGCCAGTAGGGGTACTGTTGACCAGGGCCAGTAGGGGTACTGTTGACCAGGGCCAGTAGGGGTACTGTTGACCAGGGCCCATAGAGGTAGTGTACTACTGTTGACCAGGGCCCATAGGGGTAGTGCTCTACTGTTGACCAGGGCCAGTAGGGGTACTGTTGACCAGGGCCAGTAGGGGTACTGTTGACCAGGGCCAGTAGGGGTAGTGTTGACCAGGGCCCATAGAGGTAGTGTACTACTGTTGACCAGGGCCAGTAGGGGTACTGTTGACCAGGGCCAGTAGGGGTACTGTTGACCAGGGCCAGTAGGGGTAGTGTTGACCAGGGCCAGTAGGGGTAGTGTTGACCAGGGCCCATAGAGGTAGTGTACTACTGTTGACCAGGGCCAGTAGGGGTACTGTTGACCAGGGCCAGTAGGGGTACTGTTGACCAGGGCCCATAGAGGTAGTGTACTACTGTTGACCAGGGCCCATAGAGGTAGTGTACTACTGTTGACCAGGGCCAGTAGGGGTACTGTTGACCAGGGCCCATAGAGGTAGTGTACTACTGTTGACCAGGGCCAGTAGGGGTACTGTTGACCAGGGCCCATAGAGCTCTATTTAGGGAATAGGGTGCCATTTGGGACGCAGACAGAGACATGTGGTCTCGACTTCCTCCCAGAAGGGCAATACTCTAAAAGGCTGGCCAATGAGAGGGCTCCCCTGTCTACAGTATGTCCAATCAGAGATCTCGTTGTTGCAGCAGATCAGCCCATTCTGAACCACAGTAGATGACCAGATCAGGTTGAGGGCCTTGCTACAGTAGTTAACCCTTTAATATCAGTAACAATGTCCTGAGTCAACTGAACACTGTTGCGATGTTGAGAAACCTGGACAGTTCTTACATGCTACTACCTAGGAGACAATACTGGCCAATCTGAAGTCAAAAATTACATCAGAATAACATGTCACATGTTCCCGAGTGACGCAGCGGTCTAAGGCACTGCATCTCAGTGCTTGAGGCTCTGGTTCGATCATGGGCTGTATCACAACCGGCCGTGATCGGGAGTCCCATAGGGCGGCGCACAATTTTCCCAGCGTCATCCGGGTTAGGGGAGGGTTTGGCCGGGGTTGGCAGTCATTGTAAAATAAGAATTTGTTCTTAACTGACTTGCCTAGTTAAATAAAACGTTTTTTAAAAATACAGAATACAAATACAAATGTTAAAGCTATCACTTACCTTTTTGAGACTATATCCAGCATGGAAAATGATTGGAGGTAGCAGTATATTGAAGAATACTTCAGGGTCAAAGGTAACCTGTACATTTAAGAGAAAAACATGTATGTAAACAGATCAATCCTAAACAAGTTGCTATTAGCCAGCTAATACACTGCTGAGATGCAGACTGATGACAAAGAGGTTACATTGTAAAGCACTGCCAACAAGGGCTGCTTGTGATCAAATACTTAGCGAGCCAGGACTGTACAGACAACCACAGATTCAGGATGCAGAGACTGACACGAAAATAGGTTGGACTGGATACTGGAAAATGTTTTCAGGATGCCTTTCCACAAGTTCAGTCGTGTTTAGTCAGTAGTTGGGGGGGTTATACAGTGCAGTTGTGTTTAGTCAGTAGTTGGACAGTAGTTGGGGGGGGGGGGGTTATACAGTTCAGTTGTGTTTAGTCAGTAGTTGGACAGTAGTTGGGGGGGGGGGTTATACAGTTCAGTCGTGTTTAGTCAGAAGTTAGGGGGGGTTATACAGTTCAGTTGTGTTTAGTCAGTAGTTGGGGGGGGGGGGGGGGTTATACAGTTCAGTAGTGTTTAGTCAGTAGTTAGGGGGGGTTATACAGTTCAGTTGTGTTTAGTCAGTAGTTAGGGGGGGTTATACAGTTCAGTTGTGTTTAGTCAGTAGTTAGGGGGGGTTATACAGTTCAGTTGTGTTTAGTCAGTAGTTGGGGGGGTTATACAGTTCAGTTGTGTTTAGTCAGTAGTTGGGGGGGTTATACAGTTCAGTAGTGTTTAGTCAATAGTTTGGGGGTTATATATATTATTGTGCAGCACATCATTCTGTTCCAACATAGTGTGTGTGTGTGTGTGTGTGTGTGTGTGTGTGTGTGTGTGTGTGTGTGTGTGTGCGCGTGTATGATTGTTACCTTACGCAGCATGTCATTCTGCTCCACGTTGTGTATCTCCCTCGAGTTGATCTCTCCTTTCAGCGTGTACTCAAAGAACTTCCCACTGACGTTCAGTAGGAGCGTACTGACTGGCCCCTCCTCAAGAGAACAGCTGGGAGGAGTTTTTTTGTGGTAGCTGGTGGCTGGGATTCCATAACGCAGGATCACACCTACCAACAGTCCTGGGAAGGAGAGAGAGAGAGAGGGAGCGAGAGAGCGAGGGCGAGAGAGAGAGAGAGATACTGAGGATAGAATATCTTCACACTGCCAAAATGTCTTAAACCTCGTTAGAGGCGGCTTATGGTAGTGAAATTGACATTCAATTCTCTGGCAACCGTTTTGGTGGACATTCCTGCACTCAACATGCCAATTGCACAATCCCTCAAAACATCTGTGGCATTGTGTTGTGTGATGCCTTTTATTGTCCCCAGCACAAGTTGCACCTGTGTAATGATCATGTCGTTTAATCAGCTTCTTGCCACACCTGTCAGGTGGATGGATTATCTTGGCAGAGGAGGAATGCTCACTAACAGGGATGTAAACTAATTTGAGCACAAAATTTGAGAGAAATAAGCTTTTAATGCATATGGAACATTTCTGGGATATTTTCTTTCAGCTCATTATTATTAATATTATTACAACTACATTATTATTACTAGCTACATTATTTATATTATTATTAGCTACATTATTATTATCCACATTATTATTACTACTACTACTACATTATTTTACTAGCTACATTATTATTATTATTATTATTATTATTATTATTATTATTAGCTTATTATTATCCACATTATTATTACTACTACTACTACATTATTTTACTAGCTACATTATTATTATTATTATTATTATTATTATTATTATTATTATTAGCTTATTATTATCCACATTATTATTACTACTACTACATTATTATTTTACTAGCTACATTATTATTATTATTACTAGCTACATTATTACTACTAGCTACATGTATCATCATTATTACTACTAGCTACATTATTATTTTACTAGCTACATTATTATTATTTTTATTACTAGCTACATTATTACTGCTAGCTACATTATTATTATTATTACTAGCTACATTATTATTATTGGCTAGATTATTATTACTACTACTAGCTACATTATTACTGCTAGCTACATTATTATTATTACTAGCTACATTATTATTATTGGCTAGATTATTATTACTACTACTAGCTACATTATTACTGCTAGCTACATTATTATTATTACTAGCTACATTATTATTATTGACTAGATTATTATTACTACTACTAGCTACATTATTACGGCTAGCTACATTATTATTATTATTACTAGCTACATTATTATTATTATGGCTAGCTACATTATTATTATCTCCTACTTTTTTATTATTACTACTAGCTACATTATTATTATTAGCTACACCATTATTATTAATTATTTACTACTACTAATAGCTTCATTATTATTACTACCTACATTAGTATTATCATTATTATTACTAGCTACATTATTATTATTACTACTACTATTATTATTATTATTATTTATATTATTACTAGTTACATTATTACTACTAACTACATTATTAATTATTATTGCTACTAATAGCTACATTATTACGAGCTAAATTACTACTAATACTACTAATACCATTATTACTAACTACATTATTATTATTTATTATTATTACTAGCTACACTATTATTATTACTACATTATCACATTTGCTAGCTACATTATTTCTAGCTACAATATTACTATTACTGTAGCTATCATTATTAAGATTTTACTATTAATATTATATTATTAATATTACTACATTATCATTATTACATTTGCTCGCTACATTATTTCTAGCTACAATATTACTATTACTGTAGATATCATTATTAAGATTTGACTATTAATATTACTACATTATCATTATTACATTTGCTAGCTACATTATTATTATTACTAGCTGCATTATTATTATTATTACTAGCTACATTATTATTATTACTAGCTACATTATTATTATTACTAGCTACATTATTATTATTACTAGCTACATTATTATTATTATTATTACTAGCTACATTATTATTATTATTACTAGCTACATTGTTATTGTATTTTTTATTATTACTAGCTACATTATTATTACTGCTTAAGTCAGTATTAGGACATTAGCATAGAGTCAGTCATGTCTCAGCAACACACGGCAGCTGAGTCTGTCTGTCTGTCCTCCAGCTAAGACCAGCCGGGAAGTTGTGCAGTGCATCTCAAAGAGGGCCAGGCTCACACACAGACTACGCAGAGAGATAGACGGACAGATTCTGGTCCTCTAGGCAACCTCCTACTAATGACACCGAAGAGGCATATGCCATGTGAAACGGTTTCTAACTGACAATATGTGTTATTATCCTGCAACATGGTGCTTGACAAGGACTGAAATAGGTGCTGGTGGTAATTTTAGCCAATATTCTATCAGGAACTCAAGCAGTAGAAAATTGGATGTCCCGGGAACTCCGTTGTGGTGAGTTCCTGACTAATTAAAGCACAAATATTGTCCCTATGTCCACATAAGGATGCTATCACAGAACAGACTACAATTCACCTACAAATAGGCTTAGCAATGAGGGATGAGATGGAATTTTAACATTCAAATGAAGGGTATACCAGGTGACTTTCATGAGGTTTGGTTGCCTTGTATTGAACACAGTAAGACAGAAGGTGTAACTCTTAGGATGCTATGGCCTGGCCCTGGGGCTCTACCGTCCTGTGGATTGTCACTGTCCCTGGGGCTCTACCATCCGTCCTGTGGATTGTCACTGTCCCTGGGGCTCTACCGTCCGTCCTGTGGATTGTCACTGTCCCTGGGGCTCTACCGTCCGTCCTGTGGATTGTCACTGTCTCTGGGGCTCTACAGTCCTGTGGATTGTCACTGTCCCTGGGGCTCTACCGTCCTGTGGATTGTCACTGTCCCTGGGGCTCTACCGTCCTGTGGATTGTCACTGTCCCTGGGGCTCTACCGTCCTGTGGATTGTCACTGTTCCTGGGGCTCTACCGTCCTGTGGATTGTCACTGTCCCTGGGGCTCTACCGTCCTGTGGATTGTCACTGTCCCTGGGGCTCTACCGTCCTGTGGAGAAAAAAAATGATACTCTGAGCACACTGCCTGCCCATCAAGACATCTACAGCATCTTGTGTCACAGAAAGGCCAGGAAGATCAAGGACCCCAACCACGGCCTGTTCACCCCGCTACCATCCAGAAGGCGAGGTCAGTACAGGTGCATCAAAGCTGGGACCGAGAGACTGAAAAACAGCTTGCATCTCCATCTCATCAGATGGTTATACAGCCGCTATTAGCCTGCCTCTGCCCTGAACTTAGTCACTGTTACTAGCCGGCAACCACCCGGTACTCTACCCTGCACTTTAGAAACTGTTGCCCTATGTACACAGACATTGAACACTGGTCACTGTAATAATGTTTACATACTGTTTAACCCACTGTATAATGTATATACTGTATTCTAGTCATGGTTCATCCTATACACAGTACATTCTGAAAGTATTCAGACCACTTTACTTTTTCTACATTTTGTTACTTATTGTAAAATGGATTAAATAGTTTTTTTCCCCTCGTTAATCTACACACAATACCCCATAATGACAAAGAAAAACTGGTTTAGACATTTTTGCACATTTATAAAAACATTTAAAACAGAAATATCACATTGACATAAGTATTCAGACCCTTTACTCAGTACTTTGTTTAAGTTCCTTTGGCAACGATTACATCCTCAAGTCTTTTTGGATAGGAAGCTACAAGCTTGGCACACCTGCATTTGGGGAGTTTCTTCCATTCTTCTCTGCAGATCCTCTCAAGCTCTGTCAGGTTGAATGGAATGCGTCGCTGCACAGCTATTTTCAGGTCTCTCCAGAGATGTTAAAATCGGGTTCAAGTCAGGGCTTTGGCTGGGCCACAAAGACATTCAGAGACTTGTCCCGAAGCCACTCCTGCATTGTCTTGGCTGTGTGCTTAGGGTCGTTGTCCTGTTGGAAGGTGAACCTTAGGACCTCAGACTGGGGCGGAGTGTTCTGGGGCAGGTTTTCATCAAGGATCTCTCTGTACTTTGCTCTGTACATCTTTGCCTCGATCCTGAATATGGTATTGAGTTTTCCACCACAGTCATCGGCTTCATCAATAAGTGCATTGACGACGTCGTCCCCACAGTGACCGCACGTACATATTCCAACCAGAAGCCATGGATTACAGGCAACATCCGCACCGAGCTAAAGGCTACAGCTGCCGCTTTCAAGGAGCGGGACACTAATCTGGACGCTTAAAAGAAATCCCGCTGTGCCCTCAGACGAACCATCAAATAAGCAAAGCGTCAATACGGGACTAAGATTATTATTGATGAAGCCAGTGACTGAGGGGTTATACTCCTCAATGCCATTGACATATTCCAGTCTGTGCTACCAAAACAGCCCTGTAGCGTAGCATACGCATCATCTGACCACTTCCGTATTGAGCGAGTCACTGGTACTTCCTGCTTTAGTATGACGGCTATGAAAAATATCCCCCTCAGCACTGCGCCAAAATGCAAACTCCTTCCGTTTGAGTTATGTTATAAAAAAATGTTTTTTATAACATCTCTTGGTAGATAGTGTGGTCTACAGCCTATCATGAGGTACTCTACCTCAGGCAAGCAATACCTCGAGACTACCTTAATATTTGACATTGCGCACCAGCTGTTACCGGAAATAGCTGTTCTGTCCTGTTGATGTCCGAAAACCCAGCCAACTGTATATATATTTACCTTTATTTAACCAGGTAGGCTAGTTGAGAACACCTTTATTTAACCAGGTAGGCTAGTTGAGAACACCTTTATTTAACCAGGTAGGCTAGTTGAGAACAAGTTCTCATTTGCAACTGTGACCTGGCCAAGATAAAGCGTAGCAATTCGACACATACAACAACACAGAGTTACACATGGAATAAACAAAACATACAGTCAATAATACAGTAGAACAAAAGAAAACAAAAAGTCTATATACAGTGAGTGCAAATGAGGTAAGTTAAGGAAATAAATAGGCCATGGGGTCGAAGTAATTACAATATAGCAATTAAACACTGGAATGGTAGATCGGCAGAAGATGAATGTGCAGATAGAGATACTGGGGTGCAAAGGAGCAAAATAAATAAATAAATATATAAATACCAGTATGGGGATGAGGTAGGTAGATAGATGGGCTGTTTACAGATGGGCTATGTGCAGGTGCAGTGAGTAAGCTGCTCTGACAGCTGGTGCTTAAAGCTAATGAGGGAGATGTGAGTCTCCAGCTTCGGTCCATAGAGACTGTCAGAGGTCTGGACAACAGGCTCTTCGATTTGACACACTGAACTCTGTCTGATAAGTAGTTAGTAAACCAGGCGAGGCAATCATTTGAGAAACCAAGGCTGTTGAGTCTGCTGATAAGAATGTGGTGATTGACAGAGTCGAAAGCCTTGGCCAGGTTGATGAATACGGCTGCACAGTAATGTCTCTTACCGATGGCGGTTATGATGTCGTTTAGAACCTTGAGCGTGGCTGAGGTGCACCAATGACCAGCTCTGAAACCAGATGGCATAGCGGAGAAGGTATGGTGGGATTCGAAATGGTCAGTAATCTGTTAACTTGGCTTTCGAAGACCTTAGACAGGGTAGGATAGATATAGGTCTGTAGCAGTTTGGGTCTAGAGTGTCTCCCCCTTTGAAGAGGGGGATGACCGCAGCAGCTTTCCAATCTTTGGGAATCTCAGACGATACGAAAGAGAGGTTTAACAGGCTAGTAATAGGGGTGGCAACAATTTTGGCAGATACTTTTAGAAAGAGAGGGTCCAGATTGTCTAGCCCTGCTGATTTGTAGGTGTCCAGATTTTGCAGCTCTTTCAGAACATCAGCTATCTGGATTTGGGTAAAGGAGAAATTGTGGGGGCTTTGGCGGGTTGCTGTGGAGGGTGCCGGGCAGTTGACCGGGGTAGGGGTAGCCATGTGGAAAGCATGGCCAGCCGTAGAGAAATGCTTACTGAAATTCTCAATTATAGTGTTTATTGTTTTTATTGTTTATTTCACTTTATATATTCACTTTATATATTATCTACCTCACTTGCTTTGGCAATGTTAACACATGTTTCCCATGCCAATAAAGCCCCTTGAATTGAATTGAATAGAGAGATAGAGAGATCGATTAGATAGATATTCCATCCATGATATGGAGCAGTTACTACAAGCTGCTATGGGTAATGAATGAGTCAACACAATAGTTGTAAGCCCAGGCCATGACATTATACAATTTCTCTGCTATTATGTAAAGTAAAAATCATGATTAGGCCTACTAGCCAATAGTGCAATGTGATTCAGGCTATACCAATCAAGTCAAAGCTATAATATATTGTTATTTGTTGGTGGCATATGAACATGGTTCTGTGGGTATCTATGCAGGACTGTGATGCCCAATCTAAATACTGTGTAGCACATTCCAGAGACTGTCACTCCCATCTGAACCAATTAGGACTGGGAATGAGTGCTGAATGGCGCATCATGTAATACCGTAACATTTTAACTGTCTACAATGTATCTACAATATTGATCAATTGTAACTAACTCGTCATGGTTCAATGTAGCAGTGACATAGAGCCGCACTAATAATCACCGACGTGAGTTGGCATCATTCATACGGGGATTAGGGGGTTGGGTTGGCAAAGTTACATGCGTTGCAAACGTCTGACAGATTAATGTGTCGAGTCTTACCGTATATCATTGCCAACCCGGTCTCATGGAGAAAACGAACTCTTCTGTGTTTGAAAAGCCAAATGGTCAGAATTGTTAATGTCAGCAGTAAAATGAATGTCAATAAATTCACACTGTCCTGTCGATGACTTTCTTCTGCCTCTTTCTCAGATGCCAGTTCCTCCATAACGCCGTCCTCGGCGTTCATTTTAGAGGCCTGGTTTATCAGCAGAATTAAAATGGGAAATAACATCAATTGCTTTTCCAAAGGAAAGAAGAATCTGCATAGCTTTGGTTTTTGGGCAACAGCAGCATCCATGGTACAGTTTGATGAACCAAGCCTATCAGACCTATCAGACTTCTTCTTCTTTAGGATTGTGTTGACGGCTCGCATCCAATTCAATGTGCTTACACCGCCCCCTACTGTACTGGAGTGTGAGGCCATTCACGGAATACCCACATTAATTAACAAGAAAAGGAAAAATTACCCTGACAAGTATTAGCCCTCAGTAAAACACCACCCCATTCCACTATTTAACCTTCCCTAATCCTACTCCAGACCAACCGTCTGGGAGGACAGAGCACTACCACTCAACACTACCACCCCTGCAAATGTTCAGCAGTAAACTCACAGGAATCCTCTCAGGATCCCCCACCCCGTACCCATCTTCATCTACCACCCTCTTCACTGCTTCGGCATACAACATTTTCTGTGCTGGGCCAGAATCATCCTTTAAATCCTCGGACAGAGGCCCGATCTCGGCGGTCCTCACTGCAGGACTTTCATCCACACTCTCGTCCGGTTCCCTCTCTGAGCTACTTGAGCACGTATTCTGCTTTTTGCACTTGACGCCAACCTTCCTCGACAGACTGCTTCCCTCTACATTCCCTCGTAAACATTTCCAGTTTATTTTTCTTGTCCATCATTTTGTTCTTCTCCAGATCTTCCAGAAGGCCTGTGTAATCACCCACTCCATGTGTATTCATAATATGCTACACTTTATTTCTTATTTCCTTTTCCTCCTTCTTCTCCTCCATCGTTTAATGGCGGTTGGTGTAACAGTATAACTTTAGACCGTCCCCTCGCCCATACCCGGGCGCGAACCAGGCACCCTCTGCACACATCAACAACAGTCACCCACAAAGCATTGTTACCCATCGCTCCACAAAAGCCGCGGCCCTTGCAGAGCAAGGGGAACTACTACTTCAATGTCTCAGAGCAAGTGACGTCACCGATTGAAACGCTATTTAGTGCGCACCGCTAACTAAGCTAGCCGTTTCACATCCGTTACATTGGCATCCAATACGTTGCATTACCGCCCCAACTGGACTATAATATACATCCATTATACTTTGTTATACAAAATAAAAAATAATTTAAAAAATAGTTAAATACTTGTTTTAAAAATGTCAAAAAATGTCTTCGTCTTCTTTCTTCTTCTGGTATTATGGCGGTCCGCAAACAGAGAGGTGCATGCCGCCACCTACTGGATGGGGTGAAAACTGAACGTTGTAATAATAGGGGAAGGGGAAAAAAAATACACCTAATATTCCATAAGCAACTAAATACATATACTAAAATTCCTTCAGTCGGATTAAAATGTCTACTCCGATCCTCACACAGGGGGACATCTTCATCCAGCATTCCCTGCAACGTTTCGGCCGTGAAGTCCTGGAGATACAAAAATATTTTCGGCACCTTCACAATGATATCGAGTTATTCTATTTGTTATAATTTTATCACTTGCGCAATAAACGCAACTAAGTTCACCTTCTTCACTATTAGTATTTCAAGATCCCTCTGATGCATTACATGAACTACAGGCTGTGGGGAATCCACTACCATCTCGCTCCTTCAGCATGTGTACTGCCTCCACATAGGAGACCTAATGGATAGCCTTGATCCTAGTTACTGCGACCTCTTTCACCCTTACAGGGCACTCTAGGAAATCTGGAAAGTGGTTCCTACCACCGTGCTTCCTCAGACTCTTCACCCACGACACCCTTACAGGGCACTCTAGGAAGTATGGAAAGTGGTTCCTACCACCGTGCTTCCTCAGACTCTTCACCCACGGCACCCTTACAGGGCACTCTAGGAAATCTGGAAAGTGGTTCCTACCACCGTGCTTCCTCAGACTCTTCACCCACGACACCCTTTATGCTCCAATCATCTTCATTCTCACGCCAACAGAATCGAACAATGCTTCCTCTTCTGCCATTGGTCCAAAAATCAAAGCTGCACCCACCATCTCTACTCCGTGGTACTGCGCAAGGTTGATGACTAGATGACTAGCAAAACATGGTAATGACTAGATGACTAGCAAAACATGGCTGATGAATAGATGACTGGTAAAACATGGTTGATGACTAGATGACTAGTAAAACATGGTTGATGACTAGATGACTAGCAAAACATGGTTGATGACTAGATGACTAGTAAAACATGGTTGATGACTAGATGACTAGTAAAACATGGTTGATGACTAGTAAAACATGGTTGATGACTAGATGACTAGTAAAACATGGTTGATGACTAGTAAAACATGGTTGATGACTAGATGACTAGTAAAACATGGTTGATGACTAGATGACTAGTAAAACATGGTTGATGACTAGATGACTGGTAAAACATGGTTGATGACTAGCAAAACATGGTTGATGACTAGATGACTAGTAAAACATGGTTGATGACTAGTAAAACATGGTTGATGACTAGATGACTAGTAAAACATGGTTGATGACTAGTAAAACATGGTTGATGACTAGTAAAACATGGTTGATGACTAGATGACTAGTAAAACATGGTTGATGACTAGATGACTAGTAAAACATGGTTGATGACTAGTAAAACATGGTTGATGACTAGATGACTAGTAAAACATGGTTGATGACTAGTAAAACATGGTTGATGACTAGATGACTAGTAAAACATGGTTGATGACTAGATGACTAGTAAAACATGGTTGATGACTAGATGACTAGTAAAACATGGTTGATGACTAGTAAATCATGGTTGATGACTAGATGACTAGTAAAACATGGTTGATGACTAGTAAAACATGGTTGATGACTAGATGACTAGTAAAACATGGTTGATGACTAGATGACTAGTAAAACATGGTTGATGACTAGATGACTAGTAAAACATGGTTGATGACTAGATGACTAGTAAAACATGGTTGATGACTAGATGACTAGTAAAACATGGTTGATGACTAGATGACTAGTAAAACATGGTTGATGACTAGTAAAACATGGTTGATGACTAGATGACTAACAAAACATGGTTGATGACTAGATGACTAGTAAAACATGGTTGATGACTAGTAAAAACATGGTTGATGACTAGATGACTAGAACAACATGGTTGATGACTAGTAAAACATGGTTGATGACTGGATGACTAGCCAAACATGGTTGATGACTAGATGACTAGTAAAACATGGTTGATGACTAGATGACTAGTAAAACATGGTTGATGACTAGATGACTAGTAAAACATGGTTGATGACTAGTAAAACATGGTTGATGACTAGATGACTAGTAAAGCATGGTTGATGACTAGATGACTAGCAAAACATGGTTGATGACTAGATGACTAGTAAAACATGGTTGATGACTAGATGACTAGTAAAACATGGTTGATGACTAGATGACTAGTAAAACATGGTTGATGACTAGTAAAACATGGTTGATGACTAGATGACTAGTAAAACATGGTTGATGACTAGATGACTAGTAAAACATGGTTGATGACTAGCAAAACATGGTTGATGACTAGATGACTAGTAAAACATGGTTGATGACTAGTAAAACATGGTTGATGACTAGATGACTAGTAAAACATGGTTGATGACTAGTAAAACATGGTTGATGACTAGATGACTAGTAAAACATGGTTGATGACTAGATGACTAGTAAAACATTGTTGATGACTAGTAAAACATGGTTGATGACTAGATGACTAGTAAAACATGGTTGATGACTAGATGACTAGTAAAACATGGTTGATGACTAGATGACTAGTAAAACATGGTTGATGACTAGATGACTAGTAAAACATGGTTGATGACTAGATGACTAGTAAAACATGGTTGATGACTAGATGACTAGTAAAACATGGTTGATGACTAGTAAAACATGGTTGATGACTAGATGACTAGAACAACATGGTTGATGACTAGATGACTAGTAAAACATGGTTGATGACTAGATGACTAGTAAAACATGGTTGATGACTAGATGACTAGTAAAACATGGTTGATGACTAGATGACTAGTAAAACATGGTTGATGACTAGATGACTAGTAAAACATGGTTGATGACTAGTAAAACATGGTTGATGACTAGATGACTAGTAAAACATGGTTGATGACTAGATGACTAGTAAAACATGGTTGATGACTAGTAAAACATGGTTGATGACTAGTAAAACATGGTTGATGACTAGATGACTAGTAAAACATGGTTGATGACTAGATGACTAGTAAAACATGGTTGATGACTAGTAAACATTGTTGATGACTAGATGACTAGTAAAACATGGTTGATGACTAGATGACTAGTAAAACATGGTTGATGACTAGATGACTAGTAAAACATGGTTGATGACTAGATGACTAGTAAAACATGGTTGATGACTAGATGACTAGTAAAACATGGTTGATGACTAGTAAAACATGGTTGATGACTAGATGACTAGTAAAACATGGTTGATGACTAGTAAAACATGGTTGATGACTAGATGACTAGTAAAACATGGTTGATGACTAGATGACTAGTAAAACATGGTTGATGACTAGATGACTAGTAAAACATGGTTGATGACTAGATGACTAGTAAAACATGGTTGATGACTAGTAAACATTGTTGATGACTAGATGACTAGTAAAACATGGTTGATGACTAGATGACTAGTGAAACATGGTTGATGACTAGATGACTAGTAAAACATGGTTGATGACTAGATGACTAGTAAAACATGGTTGATGACTAGTAAAACATGGTTGATGACTAGATGACTAGTAAAACATGGTTGATGACTAGATGACTAGTAAAACATGGTTGATGACTAGTAAAACATGGTTGATGACTAGATGACTAGTAAAACATGGTTGATGACTAGTAAAACATGGTTGATGACTAGATGACTAGTAAAACATGGTTGATGACTAGATGACTAGTAAAACATGGTTGATGACTAGATGACTAGTAAAACATGGTTGATGACTAGATGACTAGTAAAACATGGTTGATGACTAGATGACTAGTAAATCATGGTTGATGACTAGATGACTAGTAAAACATGGTTGATGACTAGATGACTAGTAAAACATGGTTGATGACTAGATGACTAGTAAAATATGGTTGATGACTAGATGACTAGTAAAACATGGTTGATGACTAGATGACTAGTAAAACATGGTTGATGACTAGATGACTAGTAAAACATGGTTGATGACTAGTAAAACATGGTTGATGACTAGATGACTAACAAAACATGGTTGATGACTAGTAAAACATGGTTGATGACTAGATGACTAGTAAAACATGGTTGATGACTAGATGACTAGTAAAACATGGTTGATGACTAGATGACTAGTAAAACATGGTTGATGACTAGATGACTAACAAAACATGGTTGATGACTAGATGACTAGTAAAACATGGTTGATGACTAGATGACTAGTAAAACATGGTTGATGACTAGTAAAACATGGTTGATGACTAGATGACTAACAAAACATGGTTGATGACTAGATGACTAGTAAAACATGGTTGATGACTAGATGACTAGTAAAACATGGTTGATGACTAGATGACTAGTAAAACATGGTTGATGACTAGTAAAACATGGTTGATGACTAGATGACTAGTAAAACATGGTTGATGACTAGATGACTAGTAAAACATGGTTGATGACTAGTAAAACATGGTTGATGACTAGTAAAACATGGTTGATGACTAGATGACTAGTAAAACATGGTTGATGACTAGATGACTAGTAAAACATGGTTGATGACTAGTAAAACATGGTTGATGACTAGATAACTAGTAAAACATGGTTGATTACTGCCAAAACATTTTCACTAGTCATCAACCCAAATTTTGCTGCATTCATAACATCTCGTAATTTCATAAATACGAGCATACAACTGGAAAAAAAAATTTTGAAAGCCCCACCAACTGGTACTAGTGGGGAACTCTTGCCTGGCTACCCATCCATATTTTTGCTTCCTCCTCGACAACTTCTCAAATGCGAACACGTTCAACATGTTCTGATTGGTTCCAGAAACTGATGGGTTGGACCAGAGCTGGCCTACACGAATCATGAATCAGGTAATTTTGAAGTCAGCAAAAACTACTTCTAGGATGGTAGGTCCAGACTGGTGTGTGGCGCGATCGATAGAGCAGCATAATTAAATTCGGGATGTTGTCAGGAAACCTGTCAGGCAAGGGATGCTCTATTGGTTCTTTCACGACAACTGGGAACTCTGAATAAAACTGAGGTAAAATCATGAATTTACTGATCTTCAGGTCGGTAAGTCGGAGCTCTAGGATGATACCGCCGAGTTTCCGACTTGGAATTCCTAGTTACTGTTACAGTTCAAAACCATTCTTCCCAGTCGGAGCTAGTTTTTCTTCGAGTTCCCAGTTGTCTTGAACGCGGCATATCATCCTGTGTTTCCTACTTGACTTGCACCTTTCTGACGTCATTTGTCAACAAAAAAACCCAGCAAGTATGGCGGCATCTTCAGCAGTTGTTGTTTATGGAAAGAACAAAATACAATTTGATCAAAATTGATTCTGTTCATCTTCCTTTTGATTTAGAAAGTGATAGCAGCTCTAGATATACTTTTTATGGGCAAAAACGAGTAAAACATTCACAAGCCTTCTAATGACCTCCATGTTTGATGGTTTTTCCAAGTTCAAAATGTGAATGTACTCAACTCATATTTACAACTTCACAACTGGTAATTACCACTTTCCCATTTGGTTATGAACACAGTTTAGAGCAGAGAAACCCTGAACTGTAGTTCAACGTTTTAAAGGAACACTGCACCTTTCTGAGGACACACTACAGCTAAAGTTGTAGAGTCCCCTTGGATGAAAATCAAAATCCCCACGGTTCATTTGGGTTTAATAGGCAGAAGAATAAATAAACTCATACTCATCAATTTAATCCAGACATATTTTCACGAGACTTCACTATTGTTTTATAGCTCATCAAACTGCCTAATCCTAGTGCTGCGGTTTGACAGTTCCACCACGTCACAAAACAGGAAATTTAGATTTCCTTTTGTCATTTCTTCTTAAAGGATGTTTTCCTTTAGAAAATGATAACTCATCAGATTTAGGGCTGAATAAGCAGTAGGTAGCTGGAACAAAGTTTCCAGTCCAATGAGTGTATGCCTCAGTTAAGTTTACTGTAGTTAAGTTTACTGTAGTTAAGTTTACTGTAGTTAAGTTTACTGTAGTTAAGTTTACTGTAGTTAATTTTACTGTAGTTCAATGTATTGTAGTTCTGTGTGTTCTTTTAAGTAAGTGGTGTCATTGCTGTATTGTATCTTGTTTTTTCACTTTCTGGTCTGGATGTAATATACTGTACCCATCAGTGGTGTAATCAGTTGTGTATAGTACTTCAGTAAAAGTACTACTTAAGTAGTTTTTGGGTGTCTGTACTTTACTTTACTATTTATATTCTTGGCAACTTTTACTTTTACTTCACTACATTCCTAAAGAAAATAATGTACTTTTTACTCCATTCATTTTTCCCTGGCACCCAAAATTACATGTTACATTTTGACAGGAAAATGGTCCAATTCACACACTTATCGAGAGAACATCCCCGGTCACTAATCTGGTAGCCTCTGCCATGGTAAGGCCTCTGTTTACCACATGGCCAACGACAATGGCCTGGACTTCATTAGACAAAACAGTTCCCTGCAATCTGCCTCCCTCCCTCTGGTGTAGGGCAGTTGCCTCTAAGGTACAGGGTTGATTAACTGGGTGGAAGCCGCCTAGTGATGGCTTTTTAACAGGCTGATGGCCTTGAGATTGAAAAACAGCTTCTGTCTCTCTGTCCCTGCTTTGATGCATCTGTACTGACCTCGCCTTCTGGATGATAGTGGGGTGAACAGGCCGTGGCTCGGGTGGTTGTTGTCCTTGATGATCTGTTTGGCCTTCCTGTGACATCGAGTGCTGTAGGTGTCCTGGAGGGAAGGCAGTGTGCCCCCGGTGATGCGTTGGGCAGACCGCACCACCCTCTGGAGAGCCCTGCGGTTGCAGGCGGTGCAGCCCAACAGGATGCTGTCAATGGTGCATCTGTAAAAGCTTGTCTTTGGGGCCAAGACAAATTTCCTCAGGCTATTGAGGTTGAAGAGGCGCTATTGCGCCTTCTTCACCACACTGTGTGGGTGGACCATTTCAGATTGTCAGTGATGTGTACGCCAAGGAACTTGAAGCTTTCCACCTTCTCCACTGCTGTCCCTTCGATATGGATAGGGGCGTGCTCCCTTTGCTGTTTCCTGAAGTCCACGATCAGCTCCTTCGTTTTGTTGATGTTGAGGGAGGTTTCTTTCCAGGCACCACTTCACCAGGGCCATCACCCCCTCCCTGTAGGGTGTCTCGTCATTGTTGGCAGTCAGGCCCATTACTGTTGTGTCGTCTGCAAACTTAATGATTAAGTTGGAGGCGTGCATGGCCACGCAGTCATAGGTGAACAGGGAGTACAGGAGGGGGCTGAGTACACACCCTTGTGGGGCCCCTGTGTTGAGGATCAGCGAAGTGGAGGTGTTGTTTCCTACTTTCACCACCTGGGGGCGGCCCGTAAGGAAGTCCAGGACCCAGTTGCACAGGGCGGGGTTCAGACCCAGGGCCCCGAGCTTAATGATGAGCTTGGAGGGTACTATGATGTTGAAGGCTGAGCTATAGTCAATGAACAGCATTCTTACGTAGGTATTCCTCTTGTCCAGATGGGAAAGGGCAGTGAGCAGGGTGATGGCGATTGCATCGTCTGTGGATCTTTTGGGGCGGTAAGCAAATTGGAGTGGGTCTAGGGTGTCAGGTAAGGTGGAGGTGATATGAACCTTAAATAGCCTCTCTAAACACTTCATGATGACAGAAGTGATTGCAATGGGACGATAGTCATTTAGTTCGGTTGCCTTCGCTTTCATGGGAACAGGGACAATGGTGGACATTTTGAAGCAAGTGGGGACAACAGACTGGGATAGGGAGGGAGTGAATATATGGTGACCACTTGTGGTTACCACCATGTGAAATCTATTATCAATAACGAGTAGTCATTATGTATGGCTATCATGTATCATACAGTACATGTCATTTAAATGTTTATACTTTACAAACACACACTTTATTTCTGTAGTTCTCAAAATCCATATATAGTAGAAAAAAAAGTTTCAAATCTATAGGTTTACCAAATGGTTAAATTATTAACCATTAAGCACAGTTGGATTAAGTGATGGTCAAATGTATTCAAACAAATGAGAAGAGAATCATATGAAAAGTATTGTGAGCATTGCACTGTGAAAGGCAATTACTTTATATGAAGCTAGATGAAACACTCATTAGGTTTGGTGAGAAAGTTACTGTGTGATTTTGTGTGTTGTACTTTAGTCAATTGAAAATGTGCTTTCAGTTTTTGATGATCAGGTGAAATTTTACCACATACTTGTGAAGAATAGTACCAAAGCGATAAAAATAACTAAATGTGGTCATATCCAGAACATGTGGTAGCCTGTACAGACACAATTCAGCAGGAGGCGTCGGAAACGTGCTGCAAGCCTGTTTGTTCTCTTGTAAATCTCAAACAGGCCTCTATACCAAATGATCATGTGAAATGTTCAGATAGACAGAATAGCCTAGTTGTTTGTGACTGGAGCATGAATTAACGTTTGTTTTATCGTGATGATAAGAGGTCCAAAAGCTATGTGGTTTTACACCTTAGTTCAGAAGCAGCAGCACACCCCGTTGTGTTACAGTGAGTGTGTACACATAGGCCGCAGCCTATAATTAGAATGGACAAGTAGCTTAAGTTGTTAGCTAATAAGGATGTTGTTTTGTTTGACACATAAATAAAGTTATACCATAACTGATCCACCCATGGATAGTACGTCAGGAAAGAGTTTAACAGACTGCATTGCATGATGCATCATCACGTGTCAAAATCCGACATTACAACAAACAAACAGAAACGTAAAATTGTATTAAAAATGTTTTACTTTATAGAATGTACGATATTTGGACGAATGTTTATTTTTATTACCAATGATTTATATATATCTGACGGAGTTCTATTATCCTGAGCCGCGGTGTACGGGTCTATGGCCCGGTGACGGGGCAGCATGGTGCATCGTCCAGAAACATACACTTTATATTTTATATAACATATACGTTCGAATGTTTTAACTAGTTTTAATTTGAGGCAGATTAAACGTAATTATCAAAACAATCGCTTTTGCATGTGAAAACACCATTTTAGTCATTACTGCACGTGCTTAATCTAGCCTAGACTACGAGACATTTGTTTTGAGATTATTTCGTTTTGAGGTTTGAACCGTCACCTTGCTCGTTCCCGGGAGGCAGCCGGTTCCAAAAGGAATGCAATCACCTTTCCCCGATTTAACCCCTCTTACCGGCGGTAAACCGGGCCAGATAATCGAAACCCCTCACTGTTTACTACCCTGTATACTGAGCGCGGCTAAAACAACGCCCAGCTCCCAAAAAGCAGAACACTGATTTGATTGGCTGACATTGTCCACGTTGCCCCCTCCCAGACTGTTGTTGTACTGTGATTCGCTGTTACTAAGTAACGGATTGCAACGTATTGATTGGCTGTTGAACTGTGTAAGGAAAAGGGAAGCTCAAACGAAAGACGTGTTTACGAGTACGTGATAAGAAGCCAGAAACCGAGGAGGCAAGAAGACCGAAATACCTGTACATGTTATACAAAGTAGGCGATAAATCTTCTGGGGACAGACTCTTATCATATTTTCCTATACACGTTTGATTGGTTTATTGTTAAAAGGACAAAATGGGTTGCTGGTTCTCCAAAAAATCCAAGAGAAAATCACCCGAAAAGGAACCTACTCCGAAAACGGTGGAAGATAAGGCGAACAGCAGCAGCAACGCCAACAACATTGACCTCTGCAGCAATACAACAGAGGACCCACCTAAACAATACAGCTGGGACAAACGTGAAAAGGTATGGAGATGATGCATGCATGGCCAGGGAGACTAGCGGCGAGGATGCATGTATGACCAGGGGGATCGCTGAGGATGCATGCATGGTTAGGGATAGAACGAGTCAAAATTCACCCAAGGCTGAAAAACGGCCAAAAAACGTTGGTTGAGAACGAACACTAGCGCCAGGCAATAGCAAATGAATTAAAACTAACCTTCGCTGAGTCTCTTCTGACTGGAATGATCCTTAGAATTCAATTTCCCTAAATGGCACCAAACAAATTATACCTTTTTTTATTTGACCACTACAGTCTGTTCATAGGAAGAAACTGAAAAATAACAACTCGTGTAGAAAGTAAACATCTGCACCTCGATGGTGCCAAGTGTGCTTATGTCTGTATAAGAGGAAGTCGGAAACAAATTGTATCTTGACTATTTCTGGTCTAGCGATCGATGAAACCTTGTGTCATTAGAAAGAGATGATTATCCTGATTATAATGGCGACTTTAAAATATATATACACATTGCGAAATATACCAGCATGCCTCTCTATAAGAAAACAAGGGGGAGCTCTAGCGTTTGATGACAACGGAGTACGCTGCCCAGCATTACACAATTAGAAAGAGGAGTTTCATGATTAAAATGGTGTCCGACTTGTAAAATTCAAATATACACATTGCGAGATATTATGTAAAACAAACATACCTATATTTCCCCTACAGGAAACAATGGGACGACCTGAGAGTTCCATAAGTTTTTTGTTTTGACGTTTTAGCTACCAGAAATTGGTAAACTCATTAGAAATAATAGTTTATCCTGATTTAAAATGGTGTAGAACTTAAAACCATTAAAATAAATGCATTTTGAGATATTTGGTGAAATAGACAGACATTACCATTATTTCGGGAAAATAGGGACGTCTGAAAGTTCCAACAGCAGTCTTTTATTTAACCAGCTTGCCATTTATCTACTACTGTTCGCCTTTTTGTGTTCGCCTTTTTGTGGTTTGTAATGTAGCGATTAAGAGCGTTGGGCAGTAACCGAAAGGTGGCTGGTTCGAATCCACGAACCGACTAGGTAAAAAATGTTGTGTACCCTTGAGCAAGACACTTACCCAGGGTCGCACTGGAAAAGAGCTTCTGCTCATTGACCCTAAGGCAGCATTTCTTAATGCATGGGTCGCGATGTGTCAGAGTAAATGTATGATTATTAGTGCGTCTGCGCACTCTGCTTAGCAGCGGTCTCTGCTCAGTTTGGCAGCTGCGGTAGAGGGAGATGCCCTTGTGCTTCGCGGTTTACCGGATCATTTTCTTGCAGTTTTGTTGTAGATCACTCCGCGACACACGATGCAGCGCTGTCGTTCAGCAGCAGATGATGATGATGATGATGATGTGCTGTCGTTCAGCAGATGATGATGATGATGTGCTGTCGTTCAGCAGCAGATGATGATGATGATGATGTGCTGTCGTTCAGCAGCAGATGATGATGATGATGTGCTGTCGTTCAGCAGCAGATGATGATGATGATGTGCTGTCGTTCAGCAGCAGATGATGATGATGATGTGCTGTCGTTCAGCAGCAGATGATGATGATGTGCTGTCGTTCAGCAGCAGATGATGATGATGATGTGCTGTCGTTCAGCAGCAGATGATGTGCTGTCGTTCAGCTGATGATGATGATGATGATGTGCTGTCGTTCAGCAGCAGATGATGATGTGCTGTCGTTCAGCAGCAGATGATGATGTGCTGTCGTTCAGCAGCAGATGATGATGTGCTGTCGTTCAGCAGCAGATGATGATGATGATGATGTGCTGTCGTTCAGCAGCAGATGATGATGTGCTGTCGTTCAGCAGCAGATGATGATGATGATGTGCTGTCGTTCAGCAGCAGATGATGATGATGATGTGCTGTCGTTCAGCAGCAGATGATGATGATGATGTGCTGTCGTTCAGCAGCAGATGATGATGATGATGTGCTGTCGTTCAGCAGCAGATGATGATGATGATGATGTGCTGTCGTTCAGCAGCAGATGATGATGATGATGTGCTGTCGTTCAGCAGCAGATGATGATGATGATGTGCTGTCGTTCAGCAGCAGATGATGATGATGATGTGCTGTCGTTCAGCAGCAGATGATGATGATGTGCTGTCGTTCAGCAGCAGATGATGATGTGCTGTCGTTCAGCTGATGATGATGTGCTGTCGTTCAGCAGCAGATGATGATGATGATGTGCTGTCGTTCAGCAGCAGATGATGATGATGATGTGCTGTCGTTCAGCAGCAGATGATGATGATGTGCTGTCGTTCAGCAGCAGATGATGATGATGATGTGCTGTCGTTCAGCAGCAGATGATGATGATGATGTGCTGTCGTTCAGCAGCAGATGATGATGATGTGCTGTCGTTCAGCAGCAGCAGATGATGATGATGTGCTGTCGTTCAGCAGCAGATGATGATGATGATGTGCTGTCGTTCAGCAGCAGATGATGATGTGCTGTCGTTCAGCAGCTGATGATGATGATGTGCTGTCGTTCAGCAGCAGATGATGATGATGATGTGCTGTCGTTCAGCTGATGATGATGATGTGCTGTCGTTCAGCAGCAGATGATGATGATGATGATGATGATGTGCTGTCGTTCAGCAGCAGATGATGATGATGATGTGCTGTCGTTCAGCAGCAGATGATGATGATGTGCTGTCGTTCAGCAGCAGATGATGATGATGTGCTGTCGTTCAGCTGATGATGATGTGCTGTCGTTCAGCAGCAGATGATGATGATGATGTGCTGTCGTTCAGCAGCAGATGATGATGATGTGCTGTCGTTCAGCAGCAGCAGATGATGATGATGTGCTGTCGTTCAGCAGCAGATGATGATGATGATGTGCTGTCGTTCAGCAGCAGATGATGATGTGCTGTCGTTCAGCAGCTGATGATGATGATGTGCTGTCGTTCAGCAGCAGATGATGATGATGATGTGCTGTCGTTCAGCTGATGATGATGATGTGCTGTCGTTCAGCAGCAGATGATGATGATGATGATGATGATGTGCTGTCGTTCAGCAGCAGATGATGATGATGATGTGCTGTCGTTCAGCAGCAGATGATGATGATGTGCTGTCGTTCAGCAGCAGATGATGATGATGTGCTGTCGTTCAGCTGATGATGATGTGCTGTCGTTCAGCAGCAGATGATGATGATGATGTGCTGTCGTTCAGCAGCAGATGATGATGATGTGCTGTCGTTCAGCAGCAGATGATGTGCTGTCGTTCAGATGATGATGATGTGCTGTCGTTCAGTTGATGATGATGATGTGCTGTCGTTCAGCAGCAGATGATGATGATGATGTGCTGTCGTTCAGGAGCAGATGATGATGATGATGTGCTGTCGTTCAGGAGCAGATGATGATGATGATGTGCTGTCGTTCAGCAGCAGATGATGCCCTGCCAGCCACTGACTTATCATTCCCACTCGCCATCACTCACCGCTGTCATCAACTGGACTCATGCTAGCTACAAGTTCTGACTGAGCTCAATTGTCATGAAACACAAATACAGTGATGAGTTTCTCTCTTTTTAATACAAACTTTGAGAAGTAACAAGGAGCGCCCACAATGTGTTTTGTGTGGGGAAGTGCTTAACGTTAGTAATGAGTCTCTCAAAAAGCGAACAAATGAATAAAACGCCACGTTCTGACCAAACACCTACAGCATGACGGTAAACCCAGGGAGGTCTTTCAGAACAGGGCAGGCAGGGTGCTTCAGCAAGCAGTGCTTCCGACTGTGGAAAAGTAGGTCAACTAGCAAGACTTTTAAGGATACAGGTATTCTGTGTGTATTTCTTTTCTCTCCTTCTCCCCTCCTCACAGGTGGAAATCATCATTCCCCAATCAGATCGGTCGCTAATCAGAAGACACACCTCCTCCTGTTTCCATTACCCTATCACATTCCCTTTCCCTTGGTTTAAAAACCCTGTTTGCTCTAGAGCTCAATCTCTCTGTCAATGCCATCTGTCTGTAGATCTCTTGGCAATGCCATCTGTCTGTAGATCTCTTGTCAATGCCATCTGTCTGTAGATCTCTTGTCAATGCCATCTGTCTGTAGATCTCTTGTCAATGCCATCTGTCTGTAGATCTCTCTGTCAATGCCATCTGTCTGTAGATCTCTTGTCAATGCCATCTGTCTGTAGATCTCTTGTCAATGCCATCTGTCTGTAGATCTCTCTGTCAATGCCATCTGTCTGTAGATCTCTTGTCAATGCCATCTGTCTGTAGATCTGTTGTCAATGCCATCTGTCTGTAGATCTCTCTGTCAATGCCATCTGTCTGTAGATCTCTCTGTCAAAGCCATCTGTCTGTAGATCTCTTGTCAATGCCATCTGTCTGTAGATCTCTTGTCAATGCCATCTGTCTGTAGATCTCTCTGTCAATGCCATCTGTCTGTAGATCTCTTGTCAATGCCATCTGTCTGTAGATCTCTCTGTCAATGCCATCTGTCTGTAGATCTCTCTGTCAATGCCATCTGTCTGTAGATATCTTGTCAATGCCATCTGTCTGTAGATCTCTCTGTCTGTAGATCTCTTGTCAATGCCATCTGTCTGTAGATCTCCCTGTCAATGCCATCTGTCTGTAGATCTCTCTGTCAATGCCATCTGTCTGTAGATCTCTTGTCAATGCCATCTGTCTGTAGATCTCTTGTCAATGCCATCTGTCTGTAGATCTCTTGTCAATGCCATCTGTCTGTAGATCTCTTGTCAATGCCATCTGTCTGTAGATCTCTCTGTCAATGCCATCTGTCTGTAGATCTCTTGTCAATGCCATCTGTCTGTAGATCTCTCTGTCAATGCCATCTGTCTGTAGATCTCTTGTCAATGCCATCTGTCTGTAGATCTCTCTGTCAATGCCATCTGTCTGTAGATCTCTCTGTCAATGCCATCTGTCTGTAGATCTCTTGTCAATGCCATCTGTCTGTATATCTCTTGTCAATGCCATCTGTCTGTAGATCTCTTGTCAATGCCATCTGTCTGTAGATCTCTCTGTCAATGCCATCTGTCTGTAGATCTCTTGTCAATGCCATCTGTCTGTAGATCTCTCTGTCAATGCCATCTGTCTGTAGATCTCTCTGTCAATGCCATCTGTCTGTAGATCTCTCTGTCAATGCCATCTGTCTGTAGATCTCTCTGTCAATGCCATCTGTCTGTAGATCTCTTGTCAATGCCATCTGTCTGTAGATCTCTCTGTCAATGCCATCTGTCTGTAGATCTCTCTGTCAATGCCATCTGTCTGTAGATCTCTTGTCAATGCCATCTGTCTGTAGATCTCTTGTCAATGCCATCTGTCTGTAGATCTCTTGTCAATGCCATCTGTCTGTAGATCTCTCTGTCAATGCCATCTGTCTGTAGATCTCTCTGTCAATGCCATCTGTCTGTAGATCTCTTTGTCAATGCCATCTGTCTGTAGATATCTTGTCAATGCATCTCTTGTCAATGCCATCTGTCTGTAGATCTCTCTGTCAATGCCATCTGTCTGTAGATCTCTTGTCAATGCCATCTGTCTGTAGATCTGTTGTCAATGCCATCTGTCTGTAGATCTCTCTGTCAATGCCATCTGTCTGTAGATCTCTCTGTCAAAGCCATCTGTCTGTAGATCTCTTGTCAATGCCATCTGTCTGTAGATCTCTTGTCAATGCCATCTGTCTGTAGATCTCTCTGTCAATGCCATCTGTCTGTAGATCTCTTGTCAATGCCATCTGTCTGTAGATCTCTCTGTCAATGCCATCTGTCTGTAGATCTCTCTGTCAATGCCATCTGTCTGTAGATATCTTGTCAATGCCATCTGTCTGTAGATCTCTCTGTCTGTAGATCTCTTGTCAATGCCATCTGTCTGTAGATCTCCCTGTCAATGCCATCTGTCTGTAGATCTCTCTGTCAATGCCATCTGTCTGTAGATCTCTTGTCAATGCCATCTGTCTGTAGATCTCTCTGTCAATGCCATCTGTCTGTAGATCTCTTGTCAATGCCATCTGTCTGTAGATCTCTTGTCAATGCCATCTGTCTGTAGATCTCTTGTCAATGCCATCTGTCTGTAGATCTCTCTGTCAATGCCATCTGTCTGTAGATCTCTCTGTCAATGCCATCTGTCTGTAGATCTCTTGTCAATGCCATCTGTCTGTAGATCTCTCTGTCAATGCCATCTGTCTGTAGATCTCTTGTCAATGCCATCTGTCTGTAGATCTCTCTGTCAATGCCATCTGTCTGTAGATCTCTCTGTCAATGCCATCTGTCTGTAGATCTCTTGTCAATGCCATCTGTCTGTAGATCTCTTGTCAATGCCATCTGTCTGTAGATCTCTCTGTCAATGCCATCTGTCTGTAGATCTCTTGTCAATGCCATCTGTCTGTAGATCTCTTGTCAATGCCATCTGTCTGTAGATCTCTCTGTCAATGCCATCTGTCTGTAGATCTCTCTGTCAATGCCATCTGTCTGTAGATCTCTTGTCAATGCCATCTGTCTGTAGATCTCTCTGTCAATGCCATCTGTCTGTAGATCTCTCTGTCAATGCCATCTGTCTGTAGATCTCTCTGTCAATGCCATCTGTCTGTAGATCTCTTGTCAATGCCATCTGTCTGTATATCTCTTGTCAATGCCATCTGTCTGTAGATCTCTTGTCAATGCCATCTGTCTGTAGATCTCTTGTCAATGCCATCTGTCTGTAGATCTCTCTGTCAATGCCATCTGTCTGTAGATCTCTCTGTCAATGCCATCTGTCTGTAGATCTCTTTGTCAATGCCATCTGTCTGTAGATATCTTGTCAATGCATTTCTTGTCAATGCCATCTGTCTGTAGATCTCTCTGTCAATGCCATCTGTCTGTAGATCTCCCTGTCAATGCCATCTGTCTGTAGATCTCTCTGTCAATGCCATCTGTCTGTAGATCTCTCTGTCAATGCCATCTGTCTGTAGATCTCTTGTCAATGCCATCTGTCTGTAGATCTCTCTGTCAATGCCATCTGTCTGTAGATCTCTTGTCAATGCCATCTGTCTGTAGATCTCTTGTCAATGCCATCTGTCTGTAGATCTCTTGTCAATGCCATCTGTCTGTAGATCTCTCTGTCAATGCCATCTGTCTGTAGATCTCTCTGTCAATGCCATCTGTCTGTAGATCTCTTGTCAATGCCATCTGTCTGTAGATCTCTTGTCAATGCCATCTGTCTGTAGATCTCTTGTCAATGCCATCTGTCTGTAGATCTCTTATTTGGTTTTTGGCATCTACATGTCCTTTGTCCCCACCTGTGAGTATTGGTTTTGTTATGGTGTTCGTTTGACGGTGGGAAGAGGGGGTACCAAGATAAGTCACCCATGGGCATACATTACCCGTAGGAATACTTTGTATAAAAACACTAGTTAGAACTGGGCCGACCACCCATTGTATTTTTGGTTAGTTAGTTAGCTGTTGGTGAAGTAGGCTAGTCTAGCTTAGGGGTGTTTTTGGATACTTATTATTTCTTTCCTTGGGTCCAGATCAGCCCCTTTTCCTGCTCCCCCCCATTACCGTGTGTGTTCAAATAAACCATGAGTGTTTAACGGTAATTTAGTTGTCTGTGGTTATTTCGTTCTCACCGTTACTTTGTCACTATTACACTTTGCATGAGTTATGTTACGGGTCTCGATTACCCCCCCCCCCAGACTGCCGGGCCAAAGGGATTCGTAACGAAGACATTGTTGTGATTTTATAACAGGTGATGATCAGCAGGCATAAGGGAGTACTAACTCTCATAGTAGTAGATGTGAGTTTCTCTTTCAAAAAAAACCCTGGCCTTGTACACATGTAATAGCTAATGATAGCCAAAGCAAGCTAGCTAGCTACTGATGGTGCAACCCTAAGTAACAGTACAGATTAAACATGATCATGCCCACTTTACATCTTACTGTAGAAATTATTGTTGAAAACTAGTCTCGGTTGGAACTGTTTGTTAACATGCAAGTAATAACAGTTTATTCTGAACTAGATTAAACTGTCTCAAAAAGCCTCTTGCTTCAAACACACTCCCACAGTTCTGGGTTCTACAGCAGGAAGTGGTCTCCTGCCTGACTGAGAAAGCAGTAGGGCTTCAAACACACTCGCACAGTTCTGGGTTCTACAGCAGGAAGTGGTCTCCTGCCTGACTGAGAAAGCAGTAGGGCTTCAAACACACTCGCACAGTTCTGGGTTCTACAGCAGGAAGTGGTCTCCTGCCTGACTGAGAAAGCAGTAGGGCTTCAAACACACTCACACAGTTCTGGGTTCTACAGCAGGAAGTGGTCTCCTGCCTGACTGAGAAAGCAGTAGGGCTTCAAACACACTCGCACAGTTCTGGGTTCTACAGCAGGAAGTGGTCTCCTGCCTGACTGAGAAAGCAGTAGCTGTTCTGATCCAGTTTGGCACCACATACAGTCCCCAACGGCAGGGTTCTCAAGTACGGAAACGGTGTCATTGCTGAGTATGACCTCAGTGTTAAACTGTCAAACTGAGCCCAGAATAGACCTGCTTGTTGAGAACTTGAACCAGCCACAGACATCTCATTAGGTGTGTGTGTGATGTGATCAATCTGTTTATTCCAGTTCAGAATGAAACATGATTTATTGTATTTTAACAGCAACATTTCCAACCTAGACAGATATGTAAGAGTGTTTTTAATGGGGGGAAATGAACATGAATATATATTTATACGAATATTTAATGTTTTTGTCTATATTGCATTTGTTTTAGGCATAAGGGTAATGAAATGTACCGATATTTCCTAAGCTTGGGTCCCAAGAAAACACATTTCTCTTTTGGGTCCCGGGCTGAAAAAGTTTAAGAACCAGTGCCCTAAGGAACTAATGTCTGTCTCTATGCAGATTGACCCTAAGGAACTCATGTATGTCTCTATGCAGATTGACCCTAAGGAACTCATGTCTGTCTCTATGCAGATTGACCCTAAGGAACTCATGTCTGTCTCTATGCAGATTGACTCTAAGGAACTAATGTCTGTCTCTATGCAGGTTGATCCTAAGGACTTCATGCTAACGGGGCTGAAGGATGCCACAGTGGGCCGTCTGCCAGGCAAGCTGAACGGACAGCAGTTTGTCATCCAGGACTGTGACAACTGTAAGATCTTCGTGTTGGACCACTCCGCCACCATCACCATCGACGACTGCACTAACTGCTGTATCGTTATGGGGCCAGTGAAGGGCAGTGTGTTCTTCAGGGACTGTAAGGACATCAAGTGTGTGGTGGCCTGCCAGCAGTTCAGGACCAGGGACTGTCAGAAGATGGAGGTGTTCCTGTGTTGCGCCACTCAGCCCATCATCGAGGCGTCCACAGGGATGAAGTTCGGCTGCTTCCAGTACTACTACCCCGAGCTGGCCTTCCACTTCAAGGACGCAGGCCTCAGCATCTTCAACAACAACTGGAGCAACGTCCATGACTTCACGCCCGTCTCAGGGGAGACCAACTGGAGCCTGCTGCCTGAGGACACTGTGGTGTTGGACCATGTTCCAGCCCCTGACCCGGAGTCAGAGTTTAAATCAGTCCGGGTCTCAGCTGAGGCATCCCGCAGCATCGTACCCATGACCAAAGGAGGCAGACGCAAGGAGAGTGACGAGTCCTGTCTGTTTGTGTTCTTCTCTGGGGACTACACCACTGCTAACGCCCGGAAACTCATTGATGAGGTGAGGAGGAGGTAGAGGGGAGGAGAGGAGGATAAGAGAGTCTGCTCAATGACTTAAAGTAATACAAAAAATGAGGGAAGGTTAGACACTTTGTCATGCAGTTAAAGGTCTCCTTCCCTTGCTGCAATGGTTCTATTTTTGGCCTTTCCATTAAGGTCCTTCTGATCTAAACTACTGGTCATCCTCCAGATGAGGAAGTGACTCAAGGTCCTTCTGGTGTTGGTGGGTCATCATTGTTTACTAGTCTGTTGGTGGGTCATCATTGTTTACTAGTCTGTTGGTGGGTCATCATTGTTTACTAGTCTGTTGGTGGGTCATCATTGTTTACTAGTCTGTTGGTGGGTCATCATTATTTACCAGTCTGTTGGTGGGTCATCATTGTTTACTAGTCTGTTGGTGGGTCATCATTGTTTACTAGTCTGTTGGTGGTTCATCGTTGTTTACTAGTCTGTTGGTGGGTCATCATTGTTTACCAGTCTGTTGGTGGGTCATCATTGTTTACTAGTCTGTTGGTGGGTCATAATTGTTTATTAGTCTGTTGGTGGGTCATCATTGTTTACCAGTCTGTTGGTGTTGGTGGGTCATCATTGTTTACTAGTCTGTTGGTGTTGGTGGGTCATCATTGTTTACTAGTCTGTTGGTGTTGGTGGGTCATCATTGTTTACTAGTCTGTTGGTGGGTCATAATTGTTTACTAGTCTGTTGGTGGGTCATCATTGTTTACCAGTCTGTTGGTGTTGGTGGGTCATCATTGTTTACTAGTCTGTTGGTGTTGGTGGGTCATCATTGTTTACTAGTCTGTTGGTGTTGGTGGGTCATCATTGTTTACTAGTCTGTTGGTGTTGGGGGGGCATCATTGTTTACTAGTCTGTTGGTGGGTCATCATTGTTTACCAGTCTGTTGGTGGGTCATCATTGTTTACTAGTCTGTTGGTGGGTCATCATTGTTTACTAGTCTGTTGGTGTTGGGGTGTCATCATTGTTTACTAGTCTGTTGGTGGGTCATCATTGTTTACCAGTCTGTTGGTGTTGGTGGGTCATCATTGTTTACTAGTCTGTTGGTGTTGGTGGGTCATCATTGTTTACTAGTCTGTTGGTGTTGGTGGGTCATCATTGTTTACTAGTCTGTTGGTGTTGGGGGGGCATCATTGTTTACTAGTCTGTTGGTGGGTCATCATTGTTTACCAGTCTGTTGGTGTTGGTGGGTCATCATTGTTTACTAGTCTGTTGGTGGGTCACCATTGTTTACTAGTCTGTTGGTGGGTCATCATTGTTTACCAGTCTGTTGGTGTTGGTGGGTCATCATTGTTTACTAGTCTGTTGGTGGGTCATCATTGTTTACTAGTCTGTTGGTGTTGGGGTGTCATCATTGTTTACTAGTCTGTTGGTGGGTCATCATTGTTTACTAGTCTGTTGGGGGGTCAACATTGTTTACTAGTCTGTTGGGGGGTCACCATTGTTTACTAGTCTGTTGGGGGGGTCATCATTGTTTACTAGTCTGTTGGGGGGTCATCATTGTTTACTAGTCTGTTGGGGGGGTCATCATTGTTTACTAGTCTGTTGGGGGGTCATCATTGTTTGCTAGTCTGTTGGTGGGTCATCATTGTTTACTAGTCTTTTGGGGGGTCATCATTGTTTACTAGTCTGTTGGGGGGTCACCATTGTTTACTAGTCTGTTGGGGGGTCACCATTGTTTACTAGTCTGTTGGGGGGTCATCATTGTTTACTAGTCTGTTGGGGGGTCATCATTGTTTACTAGTCTGTTGGGGGGTCATCATTGTTTACTAGTCTGTTGGTGGGTCATCATTGTTACTATGCAGCTGTGCTGCACCCAACTGGTTGATCTTATTAAGCTGTGGTAAGCTTTTCACCTCATCTGTAAAATATACTACAGCAGATGTTCCCAAACTGCTAACAGTCCCCTACCCCTTCAAACATTCAACCTCCAGCTGTACCCCCTCTAGCACCAGGGTCAGCGCACTCTCAAATGTTGTTTTTGGCATCATTGTAAGCCTGCAGCACACACACACTACACAACACATTTATTAAACATGAATGAGGGTTTTTGTCACTACCCGGCTGAAGGGAAGTGACGAGCTCTTATAGGACCAGGGCACAACTGATAATAATCAACAATTATGCTCTTCATTTAACCATCTTACATAAAACCTTATTTTCTTCATAAAAAATTGTGAATAACTCACCACAGATTAAAGAGAATGGTGTGCTTGAAAGGATGCACGTAACTCTGCAATGTTAGGTTGTATTGGAGAGAGTCTCAGTCTTAAATAATTTTCCACACAGTCTGTGCCTGTACTTAGTTTTCATGCTAGTGAGGGCTGAGAATCCACTCTCACATAGGTACGTGGTTCCAAAGGGCATCAATGTCTTAACAGCACGATTTGCCAAGGCAGGATACTCTGAGCGCAGCCCAATCCAGAAATCTGGCAGTGGCTTCTGATGAGTCTTTCGATGAGGCTCTCTTGTTCAGATATCGGTAAGTGGACTGGAGGCAGGACATGAAAGGGATAAACGAATCCTGTTGTCATCCGTTTCGGGAAAGTACCTGCATAATTGCGCACCCAACTCACTCAGGTGCTTCGCTATATCACATTTGACATTGTCCATAAGCTTGAGTTTATTTGCACACAAAAAATCATACAATGATGGAAATTGAATGTAGTTGGCCTCTGGGAAAGGGTTTAACGGTGTCATTGCTTCCTGTCTGTATTAACTCCAGGCCTCTGGGAAAGGGTTTGTGCTGATCCAGACTAAGGAAGTGTCCATGCGCCCCGAGGACGTCAGTAGAGTGTTCCAGAACGATGCAGAGGGACTCCTCGAGTGGATCACCAACGGTAAGGAACACCGACTGTCCCTCCTTATTCTCTATACAGGGCACTACTTTTGACCAGGGCCTGCAGACAATCTGCATATCATCTGGGTTAATCATTCAATAGTTGGTTTGAGGCTAGGGCAGACATCGGTTTGAGGCTAGGGCAGACATCGGTTTGAGGCTAGGGCAGACATCGGTTTGAGGCTAGGGCAGACATCGGTTTGAGGCCAGGGCAGACATCGGTTTGAGGCTAGGGCTGACATCGGTTTGAGGCTAGGGCTGACATCGGTTTGAGGCTAGGGCTGACATCGGTTTGAGGCTAGGGCTGACATCGGTTTGATGCTAGGGCTGACATCGGTTTGAGGCTAGGGCTGACATCGGTTTGAGGCTAGGGCTGACATCGGTTTGAGGCTAGGGCTGACATCGGTTTGAGGCCAGGGCTGACATCGGTTTGAGGCCAGGGCTGACATCGGTTTGAGGCCAGGGCTGACATCGGTTTGAGGCCAGGGCTGACATCGGTTTGAGGCCAGGGCTGACATCGGTTTGAGGCCAGGGCTGACATCGGTTTGAGGCCAGGGCAGACATCGATTTGAGTCCAGGGCAGACATCGGTTTGAGGCCAGGGCTGACATCGGTTTGAGGCCAGGGCTGACATCGGTTTGAGGCCAGGGCTGACATCGGTTTGAGGCCAGGGCAGACATCGGGTTGAGGCTAGGGCTGACATCGGTTTGAGGCCAGGGCTGACATCGGTTTGAGGCCAGGGCTGACATCGGTTTGAGGCTAGGGCTGACATCGGTTTGAGGCTAGGGCTGACATCGGTTTGAGGCTAGGGCTGACATCGGTTTGAGGCTAGGGCTGACATCGGTTTGAGGCTAGGGCTGACATCGGTTTGAGGCTAGGGCTGACATCGGTTTGAGGCTAGGGCTGACATCGGTTTGAGGCTAGGGCTGACATCGGTTTGAGGCTAGGGCAGACATCGGTTTGAGGCTAGGGCTGACATCGGTTTGAGGCTAGGGCAGACATCGGTTTGAGGCCAGGGCAGACATCGGTTTGAGGCCAGGGCAGACATCGGTTTGAGGCTAGGGCAGACATCGGGTTGAGGCCAGGGCTGACATTGGGTTGAGGCCAGGGCTGACATCGGTTTGCTGTTTCTGGTTCTCTGTGATGTATGATGACCTTTGAACCAAGAGAAAGTGGGGATAAGATCCCATTAGTTGAAGGAAAGAATTGTGTTAATGAGTTGGTTTAGTGCTTATGATGATTAGGCATGCATTTCTGAACTGCATCTCTTGTTGCCACAGGCCCAGTGACAGCTCTGGAGTTGAATGGGGACGGGGTAGTGGAGGCCTGCAAGAGCATGGCCAGTGACATGTTCAGTGGAACCAAGGTAACAGCATTCCTGACATCTCTAGACTAAACATTTATTGTTGTGCCTACTGAGTGGTCTAAGGCACTGCATCTCAGTGCTAGCTGTGTTACTGGTTCTAGTCCAGGCTCTGTCGCAGCCTGCCGCAACCGGGAGACCCATGGGGCGGCGCACAATTGACCCAGCGTCGTCCGGGTTAGGGGAGGGTTTGGTCGGCAGGGATGTCCTTGTCTCATCGTGCACTAGCGACTCCTGTGGTGGACCGGGCGCAGTGCACGCTAACATGGTCGCCAGGTGCACGGTGTTTCCTCCGACACATTGGTGCGGCTGGCTTCTAGGTTAAGCTGGCATTCTGTCAAGAAGCAGTGCGACTTGGTTGGGTCGTGTTTCGGAGGACGGCTCTCGACCTTCGCCTCTCCCGAGTCCGTACGGGAGTTGCAGCGATGAGACAAGACTGTAGCTACCAGTTGGATAATACGAAATTGGGGAGAAAAAAAGGGGTTATCATTTATATACTTTTTTACATTTATTGTTTTAATGTCAATGAAACTAACCTGGTAAAATATCATTTTAAAAAGATCTCAGGATTTGATCAATTGTACTGAAAGTGTTAGTCTGAACTGTACGAGCTAATAATATAGTACCTGTGTGTGAAGTAACTCTGTCCTATTCCCTGCAGGTGTTTGTTTCAGACAACAGAAATACTTCCTCTCGAGATGTGGACAACTTCTTCAACTTCGCTGACATGCAGATGGGCTTGTAATTGAGTCACTGTATGACAATCAACTTACTACACAACCAAGGATTTTTTTGTTATATTTTTTATACTAGTAGGTAGCGGAGAAGGACAGGTTAATCATCAGAATGATGGTAGGTAGCGGAGAAGGACAGGTTAATCATCAGAATGATGGTAGGTAGTGGAGAAGGACAGGTTAATCAACATAGTGATGGTAGGTAGTGGAGAAGGACAGGTTAATCAACATAGTGATGGTAGGTAGTGAAGAAGGACAGGTTAATCATCAGAATGATGGTAGGTAGTGGAGAAGGACAGGTTAATCATCAGAATGATGGTAGGTAGTGGAGAAGGACAGGTTAATCATCAGAATGATGGTAGGTAGTGGAGAAGGACAGGTTAATCAACATAGTGATGGTAGGTAGTGAAGAAGGACAGGTTAATCATCAGAATGATGGTAGGTAGTGGAGAAGGACAGGTTAATCATCAGAATGATGGTAGGTAGTGGAGAAGGACAGGTTAATCATCAGAATGATGGTAGGTAGTGAAGAAGGACAGGTTAATCATCAGAATGATGGTAGGTAGTGAAGAAGGACAGGTTAATCATCAGAATGATGGTAGGTAGTGGAGAAGGACAGGTTATTCAACATAGTGATGGTAGGTAGTGGAGAAGGACAGGTTAATCATCAGAATGATGGTAGGTAGTGGAGAAGGACAGGTTAATCAACATAATGATGGTAGGTAGTGAAGAAGGACAGGTTAATCAACATAGTGATGGTAGGTAGCGGAGAAGGACAGGTTAATCAACATAATGATGGTAGGTAGTGAAGAAGGACAGGTTAATCAACATAGTGATGGTAGGTAGCGGAGAAGGACAGGTTAATCATCAGAATGATGGTAGGTAGTGAAGAAGGACAGGTTAATCAACATAGTGATGGTAGGTAGCGGAGAAGGACAGGTTAATCATCAGAATGATGGTAGGTAGTGGAGAAGGACAGGTTAATCAACAGAATGATGGTAGGTAGTGGAGAAGGACAGGTTAATCATCAGAATGATGGTAGGTAGTGAAGAAGGACAGGTTAATCAACATAGTGATGGTAGGTAGTGGAGAAGGACAGGTTAATCATCAGAATGATGGTAGGTAGTGGAGAAGGACAGGTTAATCATCAGAATGATGGTAGGTAGTGGAGAAGGACAGGTTAATCAACAGAATGATGGTAGGTAGTGGAGAAGGACAGGTTAATCATCAGAATGATGGTAGGTAGTGAAGAAGGACAGGTTAATCAACATAGTGATGGTAGGTAGTGGAGAAGGACAGGTTAATCATCAGAATGATGGTAGGTAGTGGAGAAGGACAGGTTAATCAACATAGTGATGGTAGGTAGTGGAGAAGGACAGGTTCATCAACATAGTGATGGTAGGTAGTGGAGAAGGACAGGTTAATCATCAGAATGATGGTAGGTAGTGGAGAAGGACAGGTTAATCAACATAGTGATGGTAGGTAGTGGAGAAGGACAGATTCATCAACATAGTGATGGTAGGTAGTGGAGAAGGACAGGTTAATCAACATAGTGATGGTAGGTAGTGGAGAAGGACAGGTTAATCAACATAGTGATGGTAGGTAGTGGAGAAGGACAGGTTAAACAAACTTAGTGATGGTAGGTAGTGGAGAAGGACAGGTTAATCAACATAGTGATGGTAGGTAGCGGAGAAGGACAGGTTAATCAACATAGTGATGATAGGTAGTGGAGAAGGACAGGTTAATCAACATAGTGATGATAGGTAGTGGAGAAGGACAGGTTAATCATCAGAATGATGGTAGGTAGTGAAGAAGGACAGGTTAATCAACATAGTGATGGTAGGTAGCGGAGAAGGACAGGTTAATCATCAGAATGATGGTAGGTAGTGGAGAAGGACAGGTTAATCAACATAGTGATGGTAGGTAGCGGAGAAGGACAGGTTAATCAACATAATGATGGTAGGTAGCGGAGAAGGACAGGTTATTCAACATAGTGATGGTAGGTAGTGGAGAAGGACAGGTTAATCATCAGAATGATGGTAGGTAGTGGAGAAGGACAGGTTAATCAACATAGTGATGGTAGGTAGTGGAGAAGGACAGGTTAATCAACATAGTGATGGTAGGTAGTGGAGAAGGACAGGTTAATCAACATAGTGATGGTAGGTAGCGGAGAAGGACAGGTTAATCATCAGAATGATGGTAGGTAGTGGAGAAGGACAGGTTAATCAACATAGTGGAGAAGGACAGGTTCACTAGTTATAACGAGCAGCCAGGGGGGGAACGCTGTATTAGTTATTTGGCTATTTGAATTTCTTGAAATTCAAGAAAGTATTCTCTTGTTTATATTGTGTATATTTTGGTCTTCGCTGTTCTGTTAGGTAATTTTGGTGTGTGTGTGTGTGTGTGTGTGTGTGTGTGTGTGTGTGTGTGTGTGTGTGTGTGTGTGTGTGTGTGTGTGTGTGTGTGTGTGTGTGTGTGTGTGTGTGTGAAACACACATTGAAACCATTGTGGTGAATGATTGGTGTAGAGTGAAGTTGCCCCTAGATTCTGATCTTGAATCAGTTTTGCATTTCCCCCACTGTTTTATGTTAGGATTTGTGGAGATGAAGAGCTGATCCAAGATCTGTTCCTAGGGGAAACTTTACCCCGTACATCATGTGTTTTCTCTTCTGTATTTGTTAGGGTCCTTGCTATTTGGGATGCTTGGGACGTCCTGTCATCCCATTCAAGTTGAAATTTAAACTAGTCTAGGTAAGGGATAAGGTTCGGTTCGAGGTTAAGGGCTCAGACACAGCAGTAGTGTTTTCTGGCCCAGAGTACTTGGCCCCTCTGAATGTAATTTGTGAACTGAGTGCGCACAGATTTTACATGTAGAATCAGGTGAAATGTGTCTGTGGTCATACAGACATAAAGGCTGGTCCCTAAAACACAGTGCGCTGAACGATCGACAGACGAACGCTAAATCCCCATTCGGTGCCATATGTGCAAGCCTTTCAAGTTAGGTTTAGGGTAGGGACGTCCCAACCATTCCCGATAGCAATAACCCATTAGTTTGTGTGTTTGGTTGAGCAGCAAGACACCGGGACTTCCTTAGTGGTTACCTGAGTTACCTGTGTTTTTTCCAGACACGTTGTCAGGGTGATACTGGTGTAAATAGCTGATTGGACAATGCTGTGATTGAGTACAGGGGTGTATTCACTAGGAAATAAACAGAAGCAAGCGGGACAAAATGGGGAGGAGACCTACCTAAAAAAAATTTTGCTACAGTTGGTGTGCACAAATAGACACCTCAACACTTTGGTTACACCAATGTAGACTACACCTATTATGTAAATAATTATTTCACATATTTTAGTTAATGTTTTTTGGGGGGTGGGGGTGAATTAAATAAATGTTCTTAGAAAGCATTTAGAATGTATTGAAGACAGGAAGAGATGTGGTAATGTTGTTTTCTATGGGACCAGACAGGAAGAGAGGTGGTAATGTTGTTTTCTATGGGACCAGAAAGGAAGAGAGGTGGTAATGTTGTTTTCTATGGGACCAGACAGGAAGAGATGTGGTAATGTTGTTTTCTTTGGGACAGAACCTCATCCCTGTGATGAAATTCCTGCTTCTCAAATGGCGCCCTAGTCCTCTACTATTGACCAGGGTAATGCACTATAAAAGGACTAGGGTGCCGTTTGGGAAGCACGGTATACTTTAACATTTTGTATTTGTTGAAGATTGGGACTTTGTATTGCTAAATGTTTCCTATTGTATCTCTGTAGAATCAAATGAGCATGTCATTACTAATATATTTAATATCCATTTGTATGTGTTGTGTTTGAGATTTTACTGTGGGAGATGTTTCTGATTTACACTACCTTCTCAGTAGCTTGATTTCCATCCAATTGGCGATGTGATTTCTATGGGAATATTCTAGAATCCGCGTAATGAAAATATCCACATTTTCCCACCAGTGGAATGTTTGCACCTGATGGACTTGTTGCAGATCAAGAACTGTTCATGACACCATCTGTTCAAGAACTGTTCATGCCATCTGTTCACACAGTTTTAAAGTTTATTACCTGCAATTCTACGCATCTTGTCATTGTGATGCAAATAATAATTTGCTGTTTTAAAGCACATTTTCTTGGAATTCTATACATTTTGCCCTGTCTCATGTGTATTCATGGGATATTTGAGTGACAAGAAAAATACAACAATATCTATGTGCTAAAAAACCTAACTGATCTGTAGGCGGGTTGATCTGGACATTTCTGACAAGTTATAAATATCTCTCTAAGAGGAACTGGTGATGCACCACCTTGTGCTTTCTACTATTACAACTCTCAAGAGGAAGTTTACAGCCGGACTGAGTTCCCCGCGGTTTGGGAACCACTGGGCTAGTCTGCATGATGAGATTATTATCGATTTTAATATTTTTATTTGTCAAACGGCCGTAAAGCATCGATCATCATGTCACCAGAATAAGACCCTCCATTTATTGGAGAAGAGCATCACTGTGCACTTCGTACCACCCTCTGAAGTTGATCATTGATTTCATCTGTAATAAACTGCATGGTTTCCTGAGTCGTGGTAGAACCCCATGTCATCGTGTGACTCCAACTTGACCTTGATATGCTGGTGATTATATCAATATTTCCTCATAAAGGCGTTTCCACCGCTATTTCTTGGGTAATACATTTTACCGACACTAAAAGGTCCCACCATGTCAAATGGACAAATTATCTGTCTGCATTTATAAAAGTGTACCGAAACTTCCTGTTTCCAATATAGCTGTTATTTTTTAAATGGTATGACCACTCCTAAAATCTGTGGATGGAAATGTGGTTTATGTTACAAACTCTTGGTGAATGTTTTTTGTACAGTGTGGTAATTTATCACATCTTATCCAGAGCAATTAGGGCTAAGTGCCTTGCTCATGGGCGGCAGGGTAGCCTAGTGTGTGTTGGACTAGTAACCGAAAGGTTGCAAGTTCAAATCCCCGAGCTGACAAGGTACAAAACTGTCGGGAAAATAAGAATTTGTTCTTAACTGACTTGCCTGGTTAAATGAAGGTAAAATAAAAAATAAATGGGCACATTTACAGTTTTTATTTTACCTAGTTGGCTTAAGGATTCAAACCAGCAACCTTTTGCTCTTAACCTCTAGGCTACCTGCTGCCCACAGGATGTGAGGACTTGGTGGACTGTAGGGTGCTTTATTTTACCAGGTAGGTTGACTGAGAACACATTCTCATTTACAGCAACCACCTGGGGAATAGTTACAGGGGGGATGAAGGAGCCAATTGGAAGCTGGGGTTTATTAGGTGGCCATGATGGTTTGAGGGCCAGATTGGGAATTTAACCAGGACACCCCCTACAATAAGTGCCGTGATATCTTTAGTGACCACAGAGAGTCAGGACACACAAAAGATGGCACCCTACACAGGGCAATGTCCCCAATCACTGCCCTGGGGCATTGTGATATTTTATTTAGACCAAAGGAAAGAGTGCCTCCTACTGGCCCTCCAACACCACCTCCAGCAGCATCTGGTCTTCCATCCAGGAACTGACCAGTACCAACACGGTATAGCTTCAGAAGCGAGCCAGCAGTGGGATGCAGGTGGTATGCTGCTGGCTAGTGCTCTGAGAGATTGCTAGGGGGCCGGACATCTGGCCACTCTCTTGACTATACAGGCCACACAAAACTGTCAGTCTCCCTCAAGCAGTGGCAGAGAGCAACATGGGCACACAAAACTCAGTCTCCCTCAAGCAGTGGCAGAGAGCAACATGTCTCTGCCCATCAACAACTGGACTCACTCATATCTCTGGACTTGTGGGATGGTGTGCATGCCCAAAGTGAGTTGTGTGACGTACATATTGTTCTCAATACTTAGTTATTGCTTTATTTATGCTTCCTCTGTATAGCTTGTAACCCATAAACATGTTCAGGGATGATATGTCCTCTGTATAGCTTGTAACCTATAAACATGTTCAGGGATGATATGTCCTCTGTATAGCTTGTAACCTGTAAACATGTTCAGGGATGATATGTCCTCTGTATAGCTTGTAACCTGTAAACATGTTCAGGGATGATATGTCCTCTGTATAGCTTGTAACCTGTAAACATGTTCAGGGATGATATGTCCTCTGTATAGCTTGTAACCTGTAAACATGTTCAGGGATGAAATGTCCTCTGTATAGCTTGTAACCTATAAACATGTTCAGGGATGATATGTCCTCTGTATCGCTTGTAACCTGTAAACATGTTCAGGGATGATATGTCCTCTGTATAGCTTGTAACCTGTAAACATGTTCAGGGATGATATGTCCTCTGTATAGCTTGTAACCTATAAACATGTTCAGGGATGATATGTCCTCTGTATAGCTTGTAACCTATAAACATGTTCAGGGATGATATGTCCTCTGTATAACTTGTAACCTGTAAACATGTTCAGGGATGATATGTCCTCTGTATAGCTTGTAACCTGTAAACATGTTCAGGGATGATATGTCCTCTGTATAGCTTGTAACCTGTAAACATGTTCAGGGATGATATGTCCTCTGTATAGCTTGTAACCTGTAAACATGTTCAGGGATTATATGTCCTTTATACAGTCCTTTATTACTGTTGGTACAGCTCTTGTCATATCGTATGTACAGTATATTCATATACAGTATAGTTCCTGTGTGTTAATTCTTGGGCTGCTTTATTCCCCTCTAACCGGGGGGTGGGGGGGGGTGTCAGTGGGTCAAAACGAGTCAAATATATAGAGCCGGGTCTCTCTCTTTCACTCATAATGCCCAAGGTAACTTCTGGATTATAAACTGGGGTTCACCTGGTTGGAAGATATTGTAATGAAACAGGTGGGGACACAAACCCTTAACCTTTCATCCTTGACATCTTGATTAAACCTGTTGTCTGTTGACATTTCTCTACAATTATATTTGTTTGTGTCAGAAGCAAATGTTTACTTGTTGACTGAAACAGATACTTTGCTGTCCTTTTAAGTTTCATAACATGCAGTACATATTTCCACAGTGTTGTATGATGTGCCATATCCAGTGATGTAAAGTACTTAAGTAGAATTACTTTAAAGTACTACTTAAATCGTTTTTGGGGTATCTGTACTTTACTATTAATATTTTTGTCAACTTTTACTTCACTACATTCCTAAAGAAAATAATGTACTTTCTTACTTACATGTTCCCTGACACCCAAAGGTACTCGTTACATTTTGAATGCTTAGCAGGACAGAAAATGGTCCAATTCACACACTTATCAACAGAACCTCTCTGGTCAGTGTGATGCCCCTCCCACTCTGTCTGCCGAATTCTTTCTCTTTGCTCTTTCCTTAATAGGCTGTCAGTGGGCGGAACCGGGAGGGTCGTCAGCGACATGGGACACACCTGGGCCCGGGTGTGTCCCGGTATAAATGCACCTCTTTCCCATTCATTGCGGATACTCTCTCCATGCAGACACAGATTTTGGTTGTGGCAGTGGTTTTTGTGGCTGTTTGCGTTGGCACTTTTCAACACCCCTCATTATCCCATGTATGCACGCAACCACTCACGTACACTACTGATTACACACCATTGTTCATTATATTTAGTGTACTTTAGATAAATATATTATCCCTTTTTGTTACGGACTTTGAGCCGGTTCGTGACAAGTGGGGCTCAGCTGACATTTTGGCAAAAATAACTTTGTTGATTTATGAAGGACTAACACACTAGTTTCATTTGGTTTACTAGTATGTGTGTTGTGTTTGGGAGAAAATGTGGAGGTAACTTAAAACTCTGTAGGGGCTTTGTTTGCATCTTTCGTTTGAGTTGTACTGCTTGCCTTTGTTTGTTTGGTAAACTTGCCACTGCGGTGGATAGTTGGTTGTGTGCTGTGTTGGAGAGAGTACACTGGTTTGTTTCCAGGCCCCTGCCCAGGCTGGAGACTCTTGCTCTACTAGCTGTTGGGACACCGGTCCAAGTACAGTCGGCTGTGTACCTCAGTGGGAGATTTAGGTAGGGTGGTGACACTTGCTACCCGGAGCTATAGCCTTTATTCCCCTGTTAGGCTTAGTGATGTTTCATTTTGGGCATGGTTATTTAGTTTTGTTGTTTGTGTGGTGTCTGGACTGAGCAGTTGTTTCGGGGGCACATCTGGGGCTTGGGGGAATCTGCTAGTGTGCTGGGTGGTTATTTCCTTGGGTTGAGTTACTGTAGGTTTTGGGGAAGCGCCATAGATATCTCAGCTGTCTTTTGTGGTGCCCATTGTCATTTCGCTGGTTGTGGTCCAGTCTGTGTTCAGCAGAGAAGAGCGAGAATTATTTTGGTATTTACTTCTGACTATGGTGTCTAATGTAGACGAGTTCATTCACTTTCCATCAGAGGAACTGTTAGTTATGTACTAAAGAACAACTGTTGAAGGTTGCTGAACACTACCAGGTTGAAATTGTTGAGTTTATTGTTGAGTTTATTTTATTTTTACAGGGACAGTGCACATTAATCAACGTTTCAGTAAAGGTGCCGGTTTTAGCCAGCCGGCTAATTTTCAACCGCAGTCCCGGGGCAGGTTATTAAAAACAATAACAATACAGACAATAGTAACATAGGACAAGCAAAATGTTGCATACAGACAGAGCAACATAGGACAAGCAAGACGTAGCATACAGACAGAGCAACATAGGACAAGCAAGACGTAGCATACAGACAGAGCAACATAGAACAAGCTAAATGTTGCATACAGACAGAGCAACATAGAACAACCAAAATGTTGCATACAGACAGAGCAACATAGGACAACCAAAATGTTGCATACAGACAGAGCAACATAGAACAAAAAGCAGCAAGACAAAATTCATAAAAGCAACAAAGTGTTTCTACACCTCACAAGCTACAGACAACATGGAAAGCAACAACACACAGCTAGGGACCATGTTCACAAATCTGATTGACCTTTAGCCATGTCTTCATGCATCTTGTGAAAGTGTGATAGGTGGTGCAGTTATGTGTGTCTGATGGCAGTGTATTCCAGACATGGGAAGCTCTCACAGAGAAAGCAGATTTACTAAAGGTGCTTTTCCTTAAGGGAACTATACAGTCACCTCTCATGGCAGACCTTGTGGATCTGCTGCCATATGTTTGGGTGTTCTGTGAAACAAAATTACTGAGTGGAGGGGGAGCCAGGCCATTTAGGATCTTGAATACAAGACATGCGTCGGTGTATTGCACAAGATTTTCCCAACTCAGGAGCTCATGCTTTCTGAGGATGTAACAGTGATGATGGCTATTGGGCTTCCTATCAAGCACTCTGAGAGCCTGTTTGTAGACAGACTGAATGGGTTTTAATGTTGTACAGCAAGCTTCGGCCCAACTAGTCAAGTAGTATGTGAAGTGGGGGAGTATCATAGATTTGAAGTACAGTTTTGCTACCTCTGTAGTCAAACAATTTCGTATAAATCAGAAATTAGCTAGGTTGAATTTGGTTATTTGAATTACCTTTTTCACATGCTTTTTAAAAGAGAGGTTGGAATCAAGTATGATGCCAAGGTACTTAAAATACGATACCACCTGGAGCTTCTCCCCTGACACATAGACATCTGGCTCAGTAGCATCTGTTGCCCTCTTTGTGAAGAACATGCAAACAGTTTTTTTCACATTGAGATGCAAACACAAGACACTGAGCCACTTTGTAACCTGGACCATTACAGTAGTGAGTTCTTGTGCAGCTTGTTGTTTACTCTTTGCATGCACATATATCACTATTATCTGCATACATATGAACTTCAGACCCAGTACAGACAGAAGGCAGATCATTAATGCACAGGCTGAACAGGAGGGGCCCCAGTATTGACCCTTGGGGCACGCCCACATCATAGCTAAGAGTGGGCGACAGCTCATTGCTCACTCTGACACACTGAGTTCTGCCTTCAAGGTATGATTTCATCCATCTAAAGGCATCAGGGGAAAAGTTGAACTTGGACAATTTTGCGATGAAAATCTCATGGTTAACAGTATCAGAAGCCTTCCTTAGGTCCAGAAACACAGCCCCAACAACGCCCCCTTTGTCCATCTTGGACTTCACATTTTCCAGAAGAAAGCAGTTGGCTGTTTCTGTGGAGTGTTTCGCTCTGAAGCCAAACTGCATGGAGTGTAATGTGAAGGGGCTGTTGTTGAGGTGGGCAATCAGTTGTTCTGCTACACACTTTTCAACAACCTTTGACACCACAGGTAGTATACTAATGGGCCTGTAGTTACTCACGTCAGCAGGGTCACCTGATTTAAAGATGGCCGTTATTATGGCCGACTTCCATACCCTTGGAAACACCCCGAGACCAATAGTTGTGTTGGTGACCTTAGTAATGGGGCCAATGAGTGACTGTAGTTTTTAAGAAAGATAGAGTCCAGCCTAAACACATATTTGGCTTTAGAGTTCTTTAGTGAGCTAATCACCTTGTTCACCTTTGACTCAGAAACCTCCCTAATGATGAAGACAGGTTGAGTGTCATTCAGTAGCACTGAGCCCAGGAATCCAGTGGAGGGGTTCTGTGTCAGTACCCTGACAGAGTCAATAAAGTAGGAATTGAAGGCTATTGCTATTTCAACTGCATCCTGTGTTAGATTGTTATTCACCATGATTTCTAGTATTTTTGCAGTGTTACTATGGTCTTTCCCTGTTAACTTTTTTAGATTCTCCCAGATCAGTTTAGAATTTCCCTTTGCTTCACCAATTATGTTAATAAAAAAGTTTGCCTTGGCCTGTCTGATTTCTTTCATCACCTTATTTCTCAACATAGTAAACCTACGTCTGTCATGCTCTAATATGGAGCTCAGGGCTATTTTTAGAGCATAATCTCGTTCTTTCATCAATTTCCAGATTTCTCCATTTAGCCAAGGAAGAGTGCTCTTTTGGCCAGGTTTGGATTTGATTTTCTTTAGGAAGCCATTTATTGTAGTCTGGATTGTGGATAGAAAAACCTGACTATCAGCTTCCACGTCTGTATAGGACAAGAGATCATTCCAGTTAATTCCCTTAATTGCGTTTTCAAAATAGCTTAATTCACTCTTATGTATTCTTAGTTGATCCGGCTTTCTAACAGTAGAGAGGTTAAACCTGCTCTTAGCTTTCTGGCTATAAGAGTCAGATTATGATCAGATAGCCCAGTAACCATATTGAATGATTTAGTCACTCTCTCTGGTTTATTACTGAACACCAAATCAATCTGTGTTTTAGAGCAACAAGTCACCCTGGTTGGCCCTTTAACTAGCTGTGTAAGGTCAAAGGTATTAGTGATCCGTTTGAGGGTTTTCCTACAAGACTTGTCTTCATAATTAATGTTAAAATCTCCCATTAAGATGACCTCTTTCCAAAAGTCACATTCCCTAAGCATGTTATTAAACTGATCAAAAAACACACTTTAGTAACACAAATTAGTGATAAATGTCTAAAACATTCTATTAGGTTAATATTGAAGGCGAATCTGATGGAGTGGTATTCTTGAAGTTACCACTGGGCCAGCCTCTGCTGAGGACTCGCCGTCTCCCCGTAACGTTACAATGGCTGCTCCATCGGTTAGTCCTAGTAGTCGTCTTTTTGAACAGCAGAAAGAACTGCTTCTGTTACAGCTAGCGCATGATCATGGGACGCTAGAGCATGATCGTGGGACGCTAGCGCATGATTGTGGGACGCTAGAGCATGATCGCGGGACGCTAGAGCATGATCGTGGGACGCTAGAGCATGATCGTGGGACGCTAGAGCATGATCGTGGGACGCTAGAGCATGATCGTGGGACGCTAGCGCATGATCGTGGGACGCTAGAGCATGATCGTGGGACGCTAGCGCATGATCGTGGGATGCTAGAGCATGATCGTGGGACGCTAGAGAATGATCGTGGGACGCTAGAGCATGATCGTGGGACGCTAGAGCATGATTGTGGGAAGTATGAAAAGGAATTGGTGTTTAAACAGGATTTGGAGTGTGCTAAAATCAAGCTGCAACAAGAGCGGCTAGAGCTGGTTAGGGAAGGAAAGCTCTCAGGAGAGAGTTTGCTCTGGGAAGGTGACCCAGATTTACCTAGGGTTCGTTCCTCTTTTGGTCGTGCCCCGGACACATTTGATATTGTTGGGAACTTACGGTTGTTGCCTCAATTTAATGAAAAGGACCCTGATACATTATTTTCGTTGTTTGAGCGTGTTGCTGACGCTAGGAGTTAGCCTGATTCTGACCACACTTTAATGTTGCAGTGTGTGCTGACTGGTAAAGCGCAGGAAGCATATTCAGCTCTTAGTGTCAGTTATGATAAGGTTAAAATGGCTGTGTTACAGATTTACCAACTGGTCCCTGAGGTTACCGCCAACGATATGAACTGGTTCCTGAGGTTACCTCCAACGATATGAACTTTTTCCTGAGGTTACCTCCAATGATATGAACTGGTCCCTGAGGTTACCTCCAACGATATGAACTGGTCCCTGAGACTTACTGCCAACGATATGAACTGGTCCCTGAGGCTTACTGCCAACGATATGAACTGGTTCCTGAGGTTACCGCCAACGATATGAACTGGTTCCTGAGGTTACCTCCAACGATATGAACTGGTCCCTGAGGTTACCTCCAACAATATGAACTGGTCCTTGAGGTTACCTCCAACGATATGAACTGGTCCCTGAGGGTACCTCCAACGATATGAACTGGTCCCTGAGGGTACCTCCAACAATATGAACTGGTCCCTGAGACTTACCTCCAACAATATGAACTGGTCCCTGAGACTTACCTCCAACGATATGAACTGGTCCCTGAGGCTTACTGCCAACGATATGAACTGGTCCCTGAGGGTACCTCCAACGATATGAACTGGTCCCTGAGGCTTACTGCCAACAATATGAACTGGTTCCTGAGGTTACCTCCAACGATATGAACTGGTCCCTGAGGTTACCTCCAATGATATGAACTGGTCCCTGAGATTACCTCCAACGATATGAACTGGTTCCTGAGGTTACCTCCAACGATATGAACTGGTCCCTGAGGTTACCTCCAACGATATGAACTGGTCCCTGAGGCTTACTGCCAACGATATGAACTGGTCCCTGAGGCTTACTGCCAACGATATGAACTGGTTCCTGAGGTTACTGCCAACGATATGAACTGGTCCCTGAGGCTTACTGCCAACGATATGAACTGGTCCCTGAGACTTACCTCCAACGATATGAACTGGTCCCTGAGGTTACTGCCAACGATATGAACTGGTCCCTGAGGCTTACTACCAACGATATGAACTGGTTCCTGAGGTTACTGCCAACGATATGAACTGGTCCTGAGGCTTACTGCCAACGATATGAACTGGTTCCGGAGGTTACCTCCAACAATATGAACTGGTCCCTGAGGTTACCTCCAACAATATGAACTGGTCCCTGAGGTTACCTCCAATGATATGAACTGGTCCCTGAGACTTACTACCAACAATATGAACTGGTCCCTGAGGTTACCTCCAACAATATGAACTGGTCCCTGAGGTTACCTCCAACAATATGAACTGGTCCCTGAGGTTACCTCCAACGATATGAACTGGTCCCTGAGACTTACTACCAACAATATGAACTGGTCCCTGAGGTTACCTCCAACAATATGAACTGGTCCCTGAGGTTACCTCCAACAATATGAACTGGTCCCTGAGGTTACCTCCAACGATATGAACTGGTCCCTGAGGCTTACTGCCAACGATATGAACTGGTCCCTGAGGTTACCTCCAATGATATGAACTGGTTCCTGAGGTTACCTCCAACGATATGAACTGGTTCCTGAGGTTACCTCCAACGATATGAACTGGTCCCTGAGGTTACCGCCAACGATATGAACTGGTCCCTGAGACTTACTACCAACGATATGAACTTTTAAAAAGGGATAATAAACAGACTCATGTTGAGTTTGAGTGAGAATTATCTTCAGTTTAATATCTGGTGTTCTGCCTCTGCACTTGACTTTCCAAGGGCTGTGTGATCTGATTTATGTTAGAGCAATTTAAGGACACAATCCCTGATCGTATAGCCAAGCACATTAACGAACGAAAACTGAAGACTGTCGCTGAAGCGGTGGTGTCTTTGCAGAGCCCCGTATTCGGCGTGAGTGGAGGCATTCGGTGAGATTTGGGCCTCGCTCACCGAGATACTTTGGTTCACGGGCAAAGTTTCATTCAACTAGGGTTGAGCCTGACTTCTGCGGTAAAGCTGACTTTGGTCAAGAGTGTCACTACTGTCAAGGTTCAGGTCATTGGAAAAACGAATGTCCGGTTCCCTAGGGTAAATTCAGTACGTGTGCTTACGTTAAATCTAAGTCTACGGCTTTAGCTGCGCCTGTTCCACATCAGTTCACTCCTGACACATTGTCTCATGCCCAGGGGCATATGAAAGTCCATATTGACCCAGACTATTTACCTTTCATTACGGAGGGTTTTGTATCTATGTTAGGAAGTAAGAGCGAGTATGGTCTGTCGAGTTTCCCAGAGGTTTTCTATGCGTGTGCAGTAATGCGTTTTATGAGCCGTGGCAACCTGGTCACTGCGCCGGCTAACGAGAATACCACAAAAAAGTCTCACTGTTTTCACTGTTATCTCGTTATCTGTATCCCGCGCCGATCTAATCAATGCGCAACGGACTGACCCCACATTAGAAGAGCTGCGTGACCAAATTGTGCCTGTGGAACAGTTGGGAGATGTTGCCCATGGCTATTTTCTCCAAGAGGATGTCCTGATGAGAAAGTGGGTGTCACATGGTAATTGTTTTCTTGGGGATGTGATTAGTCAGGTTGTTGTACCAGTTAAGCTTTGTGAGTTGGTGTTGACAACTTCCCACAACGACGTTGCTGGACATATGGGTGTGAGGAAAACCTACAATCGCATATTAAGATTTATTTTGGCCTAGGTTAGAGGGATGTTTCTGAGTTCATCAACTTGTCACACCTGTCAATTAACTGGTAAACCTAATCAAGCTATTAAGCTGGTACCCCTGTTTCCTATTCCTGTACCCAGCCAACCTTTTGAGTATCTGATTTGACTGTTGCTCCTCCTCGTTCTAAAAAGGGTAGGAGTTACCCGTTCACTGTGATGTGTCAGACCACTAGGTTTCCTGCTGTCTATCCTCTCCGGTCTATCACGACTAAGTCTGTGCTAAAAGCTTTGACTCAGTTTCTCTCACTGTTTGGAATCCTTAAGGTCATTCAGAGTGATCAAGGATGTAATTGTACCTCTAATCTGTTTGGTCAGGTTCTCCAACAGCTCCATATTAAACACAATTTGTCTAGCGCCTATCACGCTCAAAGTCAAGGAGCACTGGAACGTTTCCATCAAACACTTAAGTATTTGAGAGCTTATTGTACTGAGATGGATAAGGATTGGAAGGGGTGGTTGCCTTGGTTACTGTTAGCCGCTAGGGAGGTTTCACAGGAGAGCACTCAAATGACCTTGAGTTTGGACATAGGGTGCGTGGACTTCAATCTGTTCTCCAGGATGACTGGAAGTCTCCTGAGCCCCCTCAGTCCCTGCTATCTTATGTGTGACGCCTGTACACCACTGGTGAAGTGGCTAAAGAGAAGCTATCATCTTCACAGGAGAGGATGAAGGGCATATCTGATTGGCTAACTGAGCCTCGTCACTTTAGTCCAGGTGACCAGGTTCTTGCTCTGCTGCCAATTGTTGGTTCTCCTTTTCAAGCAAAGTTTCAAGGTCCATAAACGGTGGTGCGTCAGTACACTGAGAAAAAACGATCTAGTTGCCACTCCAGAATGGAGAAAAGCACACCAACTGTGCCATGTAAATGTGTTAACACTACTATGCACGTTCCTCTGAGGCCGAACAGTGGGAGTCTACAGAGGACAATAAATCTGTTATTTTGGCCGACACCGTTGTTCCGCTGGGTTCTTGCCATGCTAGTTCCGTGCATGGGGAGAAAGATGTTCCTGGTCCCACGATTGCATACTGCAGGGTAGATTGAAAAATTCAGAGACACTAGATATTTTAGACAGTCTTCTCACTCACCTACCTGTTGATGGGCGGAAAGAGATGGTTGGTCTGATTCAGAGATTTCCAGGTTTGTTTTCTGATTCACGTACAAACTTAATAGAACATGATATTGACGTTGGAAATGCTGACCCCATTCGTCAGCGGTTCTATAGAGTTTCTTCAGAGAAACTACGTTGTCTGGATGCTGAGGTCAAGTACATGCTGGAGAGTAAGATAGCAGAGCCTTCTTTATCCAGTTGGGCTTCTCCCTGTGTCTTGGTCAGTAAAGCAAACAGATTTTGTAAGGTAAAGTGTCACTAAGCCAGATGAATTTCCTCTTCCTCGGATGGAGGACTGCGTTGATCAGGTCGGAGCAGCTAAGTTTGTGACCTGTTAAAGGGCTGCAGGCAGGTGCCACTGACAGGTGCCACTGACGAGTAGGGCATGTGGCATCTCTGCCTTTATTACACCCTCTGGTCTGTACTTGGTTATGAGTTTCGGCCTGCGTAATGCACCTGACACTTTTCAGCGACTTATGAACAGGGTTGTCTCCTGTCTGGCCGGGTGCGCTGTTTATCTGGACGATGTAGTGAAATATGCAGATGCATGGGAGGAACATGTGTCCCGTATTCAAGACTTGTTCGACCACCTAGCTGCGGGTCGCCTCACGATCAATCTGGCTAAATGTGAGTTTGCTCAGGTGACCGTTACATACCTTGGAAAGGTGGTTGGGCAGGGTGAAGTGCGTCCTGTTCGGGCTAAAGTGGTAGCTATTGATTATTTTCCACCACCAACTACTAAAAAAGAACAGATACGCTTATTGGGAATGATTGGTTAGTTTTTGTAGGAACTTCTCTACTGTGGTCGCTCCCTTGACAGATTTGCTGGAAGCTAAGACTGTTTACGTCTGGTCTTCTCATTGTCAACAGGCTTTTGAAGATGCAAAGAGGTTTCTTACCTCAACTCCGGTGCTGGCTGCTCCTCGCATAGATTTGTCATTTACCTTGCAAGCGGATGCTAGTCATGTGGGGGCAGGTGCAGTTTTGCTGCAAGCAGATGTGTCTGGGTGTTGTGAGGCCTGTTAGTTTCTTTTCCAAAAAGTTTAACCATTATCAGTTGAACTACTTGTTCACTGAAAAAGAAGCGCTAGCACTCATATGGGCGCTACCACACTTCGAGGTGTATGTCGGGTCAGGAGTAGTACCTGTGGTCTACACCGACCATAACCCTCTCACCTTTTTGAGGTACATGTGTCCTAATCAGAGGATAATGAGATGGAATGCTTGTAAAAAATAAATACTATCTTGATGTGCGGCACTTCCGGGGGACTGATAACGTCATTGCTGACGCGCTCTCTCGTGGGCCCGGTTCCTGAATGTACACGTGACTGACCACTGTTATTTTGTCTAAACACATGCATCATTTGTAAATTGTCTGACTGTTGGATTGTGCCCCTGGCTATCCGTAAAATTTTAAAAAACAAGAAAAATGTGCTGTCTGGTTTGCTTAAATATGAGGAATTTTAAATGATTCATACTTTGTTTGTGGTCAGGGGGCCGGAACATAATTGTTAGACTGCAAACTGACAGACAGATATACAATTTGACTAAAACATAATTATTTCAAACCTTGCTTATGAGTGGTAATACCTTGGAACAGATTTCCAAAACTAAAATCACTTGGAGCTGATTTGATGTTTTTACAGTCATGTCCAATGGAGGGGCCAAATCCCCACCGTTGGGAAACCCAGATCAGCCCTAAACTGGGCGAAGTCTAGGACCCAGCGGCTAGTTAGAAGGGGCAGTTGCATCCCAATAAGCCGACCTGAGTGTGGGTGTGACAAAAGGAAAGCAGTGTGTGTTCAAAGCGCTCTGCTATAGGTTAGACGGTTTTGATTGAGTGGTGTTTATCTCTCTTCAATTTATTATCATGCAACTATAGTACAATGAGCTACCATACCACGAGAGATTGGACCTCTGTTTCTTCTGCCAGAGGATTAGTCTGTGACATTTTTCACTGTTAGTTCTACACAAATAATTATATACTGCAACAATTTAATTGACTTTACGTAGTTACAGTTAATTTAAAACTCAAGTCAGTTGAAATAAATTCATTAGGCCCTAATCTATGTCATTTTACACGGCTGGGAATACAGATATGCATCTGTTGGTCACAGGTACCTTAAAAAATGGGCCTCACAATGCGCCTCAGGATGTCACTATTTTTGTGCATTCAAATTGCCATCGATAAAATGCAAATGTGTTTGTAGCTTATGCCTGCCCATTCCATAACCCCACCACTCTGTTCACAACATTGACATCAGGAAAAAAACGCTCTCATAAACAACGCCATACACGTGGCCTGCGGTTGTGAGGCCGGTTGGACGTACTGACAAATTCTCTAAAACTACATTGGAGACGGCGTATGGTAGAGAAATTAACATAAAATGATCTGGCAACAGCTCTGGTGGACATTCCTGCAGTCAGCATGCCAATTGCACCCTCCCTCAAAACTTGAGACATCTGTGGCATTGTGTTGTGGGACTAAACTGCACATTTAGAGTGGCCTTTTATTGTCCCCAGCACAAGCTGCACCTCTGTAATGATCATGCTGTTTAATCAGCTTCTTGATATGCCACACCTGTCAGGTGGATGGATTATCTTGGCAGAGGAGGAATGATCATAAGCTTTTTTGTACTTAAGAAACATTTCTGGGATCTTTTATTTCAGCTAATGAAACATGGGACCAACACTTTACATGTTGCATTTATATATCTGACGATTGTTATTTACTGTTGATTCATGCGTTGTATGCCTGTGCTTACTGTGACTGCCACCCTGATATTGGCTACTTGGTTGCTACTTCCCACGCCGTTGCCGGACAGCAGTGCTTGTCAAACAGTAGAGAAAGTGTTGCCGTTCATGCCCTCCCCATTGAGTAGTAGATTGTATGTTTCAAGCTAACATCTAGATGGTTATCAATATTAGTTATTTCTTGTGTAGGCTGCTATCCTATTTTAAATAAAATCGCGTGAGAGAAAAAATTTGCCAAATTAGCTACCTCTAGCGACACGTTAGTGATACCACAGACAGAACAATGAGATAGACATTTTACCGGATGTAGAAATGTGAAGCATCCGCTTGGAGTTTTCCACTCACTACCAAATATGGGACAAGATAAATTTGGACCGATATTCTGCTAATATTCTCATCGATTAAACATTTGATCTCAAAACAGTTTTCTGATCACAAAACTATAATCTGTTACAAACAGAGTGGACAAAATTTTCTGTTGACTTTACCCTTTGGTCAAAGCTTTAAAAAAAAAATGCGTTGTTTAGAAGGTGTGCAAAGGCGAATTGAGTGCACATCAGAGTAGGCGTTCCCTAACTGAAATATGCAAATATTGGCTTAGAACGCACTCCCTACATCGTGCTTGGCTCTGCCCACTATGACTCATTAGTTCCCATTTTAAACGACGGGCTGTGGTCTATCTTGGTTCTCTTCTACAGATCATTGGTGGTATTCAGTAAGAGGAGCTTCATGTCGGCAGGCGGATACAACGCAGCCACAACTTTCGACAAACCCACTCTCCATTCTCTGGTAGCCATATTTGGATGCAGCTGCCCATACTTGGATAGGGTGGTACCACAGAAGAACAATGAGACATATATTTCACTGGATGGATAAACGTGAAGCGAGGAAGCCTAGTGGCCGGCAGTGGGAGAAAGTGGACTACTTTTTGTAGACTTTAGTCTTTGTCAAAGTTACGGGGGAAAAAATGCATTGTTTAGGAGTGCAAAGGCGAATTATTACACACGCGCACTCCACACAGTAGGCGTTCCCTAATGGAAATATGCAAATGTTGGTTAGAACGCGCCAATAGGATCTCGCTAGCTCGGGCTTGGCTCTGCCCACTATGACTCATTCGTTCCCGTTTGAAACGACGGGCTGTGGTCTATCTTGGTTCTCTTCTACAGATCTTTGTTGGTATTCAATAGGGCTGTTGTGTGTTAGTGAGGAGAGATTGCAGCTAGCCCTGGGAAATATTCAGTGTGGAAAGAAGAAATAATACAGGAACAAAACAAATAGTTTTACTAAGAGTGCCGTGTTTATATGTGAGGAATTTGGTGAAAGCATTCACGAATCGCAATAAGCTGCATAATTTACCGCGGATCCCAAGGTAAGGTCGCTGAACAATCTGCTTGTGTTGTGTCTCAATGTGACAAGGCATGCCCAGTATGTAGTCTAAAAGCCGGACTGTGGGGCCTGCTGCCTTCCTCTCTCTCACACAAGGACTTCAGCCTCGTATGTCGCTAAAATGACGAATGTGGTGCTCGGTCACATCCATACTGAAACCTGTTCACGTCTCAATTAATTTTTGTCCTTGGAAAAAATGTCTTCGCCCACTAAATGAAGTGATATTTTTATCATAGCAAACAGACCGAATGGTGGAGTTGTTTGATTTCAGACGCCACAGCGCTGTAATTCCCCAGCATGCAGCGAGGCTGGAGTTTGGCGCCAAGGCCGTCAGGATCTTGTCCCAGTCTACATGTGTGTTTTGTAATGGTGGACTATTGTTGCACATATGACCCACAGAGGAAACGCCACCACGAGGCAATATGCATGGTTTTATTAGCATTACTATGTTATTGAGTGACAGAGGTTGGGGGTAGTTATATCTAATTCAACGATTTAGGACGGAGTTGAGCAGCGACTAATGTGAGCGGACTGGGAGTTCCAATAGTACATACAATTTCACGTTTTTAGATATAAAAATACAAATTAAGCTATACGATTTAGCACCCAAATAATAACCCCACAATTACACACGATAATCTGTGTAATTGTGGGCTATCCTTCGGGTGCTGAAGAAACCAGTAGTTTTTAATAAATAAAAACCACATGACGTTGGAACTGCAGGTCGCCCACACTGTTCAACTGCAGCGTAAATACTTGTTTAATTAGGGTAGTTAAACATTGGAAATGTAGAGTAAAAATAATATTGTGATTGTCAAAGCAATACGACATATCATCAACTAAATATCCCGATATGTAACTATCCATTTCCTCCCCATCACTACATGTAATAGTAGCTAGTATTGTAAACTTTCGCATGTATAATGTAATCATTTTCCAATAATGTAGCCTAGTAAGTATACTGAATGTGTAACATAACGTTTATGCTCTTAATGTAATAATGAATCTCTGTTTGCCGACCTTGTACACTGAACACCTCCCTCTACATCTGTGGAGCTGTTGGAGCAGGAAAGAAACGAGTGGGTCTGCCTAAACACCTCTGTGTGTCTTATCTTACACCAGCATCAGACATTTTTACTGTGGAATTATCAAATCAAAGTTTATTTGTCACGTGCGCAGAATACAACAGGTGTAGTAGTCCTTACAGTGAAATGCTGAATACAACAGGTGTAGTAGACCTTACAGTGAAATGCTGAATACAACAGGTGTAGTAGACCTTACAGTGAAATGCTGAATACAACAGGTGTAGTAGACCTTACAGTGAAATGCTGAATACAACAGGTGTAGTAGACCTCACAGTGAAATGCTGAATACAACAGGTGTAGTAGACCTCACAGTGAAATGCTGAATACAACAGGTGTAGTAGACATTACAGTGAAATGCTGAATACAACAGGTGTAGTAGACCTCACAGTGAAATGCTGAATACAACAGGTGTAGTAGACCTCACAGTGAAATGCTGAATACAACAGGTGTAGTAGACCTTACAGTGAAATGCTGAATACAACAGGTGTAGTAGACCTTACAGTGAAATGCTGAATACAACAGGTGTAGTAGACCTTACAGTGAAATGCTGAATACAACAGGTGTAGTAGACCTTACAGTGAAATGCTGAATACAACAGGTGTAGTAGACCTCACAGTGAAATGCTGAATACAACAGGTGTAGTAGACCTCACAGTGAAATGCTGAATACAACAGGTGTAGTAGACCTCACAGTGAAATGCTTACTTACAGGCTCTAACCAATAGTGCGGGGAAAAAGGTGTGTGTGTGTAGGTAAGTAAAGAAATAAAACAACAGTAAAAAGACATTTGAAAATAAGAGTAGCAATGCTATATACAGACACCTGTTAGTCAGGCTGATTTGAGGTAGTATGTACATGTAGATATAGTTAAAGTGACGAATATATATATGATGAACAGAGAGTAGCAAAGGAAAGGTAGGCGGGAGGTGGGACACAATGCAGATAGCCCAGTTAGCCAATGTGCAGGAGCACTGGTTGGTCGGGCCATTTAGGAAGTATGTACATGAATGTATAGTTAAAGTGACTATGCATATATGATAAACAGAGAGTAGCAGCAGCGTAAAAGAGGGGTTGGGGGGGCACACAATGCAAATAGTCCGGGTAGCCATTTGGTTACCTGTTCAGGAGTCTTATGGCTTGGGGGTAAAAACTGTTGAGAAGCCTTTTTGTCCTAGACTTGGCATTCCGGTACCGCATGTGGTAGTAGAGAGAACAGTATATGACTGGGGTGGCTGGGGTCTTTGACAATTTTCAGGGCTTTCCTCTGACACCGCCTGGTATATAGGTCCTGGATGGTAGGAAGCTTGGCCCCAGTGATGTACTGGGCCGTATGCACTACCCTCTGTAGTGCCTTGCGGTCGGAGGCCGAGCAATTGCCGTACCAGGCAGTGATGCAACCGGTCAGGATGCTTTCGATGTTGCAGCTGTAGAACTTTTTGAGGATCTCAGGACCCATGCCAAATCTTTTTAGTTTCCTGAGGGGGAATAGGCTTTGTTGTGCCCTCTTCACGACTGTCTTGGTGTGTTTGGACCATTCTAGTTTGTTGTTGATGTGGACACCAAGGAATTTGAAGCTCTCAACCTGCTCCACTACAGCCCCGTTGATGAGAATGGGGACGTGCTCGGTGCTCCTTTTCCTGTAGTCCACAATCATCTCCTTAGTCTTGGTTACGTTGAGGGACGGGTTGTTATTCTGGCACAACCAAGGTCTCTGACCTCCTCCCTATAGGTACCCCTGGGGAGCCCCAGTGTTGAGGATCAGTGTGGCAGATGTGTTGCTACCTACCCTGACCACCTGGGGGCGGCCCGACAGGAAGTCCAGGATCCAGTAGCAGAGGGAGGTGTTTACTCCTGGGGTCCTTAGCTTATTGATGAGCTTTGAGAGCACTATGGTGTTGAACGCTGAGCTGTAGTCAATGAATAGCATTCTCCCATAGGTGTTCCTTTTGTCCAGGTGGGAAAGGGCAGTGTGGAGTGCAATAGAGAGCATCATCTGTGGATCTGTTTGGGCAGTATACAAATTGAAGTGGGTCTAGGGTTTCTGGGATAATGGTGTTGATGTGAGCCATTACTAGCCTTTCAAAGCACTTCATGGCTACGGACCTGAGTGCCACGGGTCTGTAGTCATTTAGGCAGGTTGCCTTTGTGTTTATGTGCACAGGGACTATGGTGGTCTGCTTGAAACATGTTGGTATGACCGACTCAATCAGGGACATGTTGAAAATGTCAGTGAAGACACCTGCCAGTTGGTCAGCACATGTCCTGGTAATACGTCTGGCACCGCAGCCTTGTGAATGTTGACCTGTTTATAGGTCTTACTCACGTCGGCTACGGAGAGCGTGATCACACAGTCGTCCGGAACAGCTGATGCTCTCATGAATGCCTCAGTGTTGCTTGCCTCAAAGCGAGCATAGAAGTGATTTAGCTCATCTGGTAGGCTCGTGTCACTGGGCAGCTCGCGGCTGTGCTTCCCTTTATAGTCTGTAATACTTTGCAAGCCCTGCCACATCTGACAAGCGTCGGAGCCGGTGTAGTATGATTCAATCTTAGCCCTGTATTGACGCTTTGCCTGTTTGATGATTCGTCACAGGGCATAGCGAGATTTCTTGTAAGCTTCTGGGTTAGAGTCCCACACCTTGAAAGCAGCAGCTCTACCCTTTAGCTCAGAGCGAATGTTGCCTGTAATCCATGGCTTCTGGTTGTGGTATGTACGTACAGTCACTGTGGGGACAACGTCCTCAATGAACTTATTGATAAAGCCATTAACTGATGTGGTGTACTCCTCAATGCCATCGGAAGAATCCCGGAACATGTTCCAGTCTGTGATAGCAAAACACTCCTGTAGTTTAGCATCTGCTTCATCTGACCACTTTTTTATAGACCGAGTCACTGGTGCTTCCTGCTTTAATTTTAGCTTGTAAGCAGGAATCAGGAGGATGGAATTATGGTCAGATTTACCAAATGGAGGGCGAGGGAGAGCTCTGTAATCATCTCTGTGTGTGGAGTACAGGTAATCTAGAAATATTTTCCCCCTGGTTGCACATTTAATATGTTGACAGAGATTTGGTAGAACTGATTTAAGTTTCCCTGCATTAAAGTCTGGCCACTAGGACGGCCGCCTCTGGGTGAGTGGTTTCCTGTTTGCTTATTTCCTTATACAGCTGACTGAGTGAGGTCTTAGTGCCAGCATCTGTCTGTGGTGGTAAATAAACAGCCACGAAAAGTATAGCTGAGAACTCTCTAGGCAAGTAGTGTGGCCTGCAATTCATCATAATATACTCTACTTCAGGCGAGCAAAATCTAGAGACTTCCTTAGATTTCGTGCACCAGCTGTTGTTTACAAATACGCACAGACCCCCCCCTCGTTTTACCGGAGTGTGCTGTTCTGTCCTGCCGGTGCAGCGTATATCCCACTAGCTGAATATCCATGTCATCATTCAGTCACGATTCTGTGAAACATAGGATATTACAGTTTTTGATGTCCCGTTGGTAGGATATTCGTGATCGTACCTCGTCTAGTTATTGTCCAATGATTGCACGTTGGCGAGTAATATTGACAATAACGGCAGCTTTCCTAGTTGCCTTCTGCGGGTCCGGACGAGGCATCCGGCTCTTCACCCTCTGTGTCGCTTCCTTTTGCAAATAATTGGGATGTCTGCCCTGTGGGGTGTTTGGAGAATATCGTTTGAGTCCTGCTTGCTGCTGCTGTTGTTGAAAAAAATCTTTGTCTAATCCGAGGTGAGTGATCGCTATCCAGAAGCTCTTTTCTTCCATAAGATACGGTTGCAGAAACATTATGTACAAAATAAGTTACAAATATCGCAAAATAAAAACGCATTATAATAGCACAATTGGTTAGGAGACCGTAAAATGGCGGCCATCTCCTCCGGCACCATTTTCAAGCTAGTGCTTGAGGATATTGATATGGCAAATAGTAGTAGTAGTAGCAGCAGCAGTAGTAGCAGCGGTAGTAGCAGCGGTAGTAGTAGTAGCAGCGGTAGTAGTAGTAGCAGCGGTAGTAGTAGTAGCGGTAGTAGTAGTAGCAGTGGTAGTAGCAGCGGTAGTAGTAGCAGCGGTAGTAGTAGTAGTAGCAGCGGTAGCAGTAGCAGCGGTAGTAGTAGTAGTAGCAGCGGTAGCAGTAGCAGCGGTAGTAGTAGTAGCAGCGGTAGTAGTAGCAGTAGCAGCGGTAGTAGTAGCAGCGGTAGTAGTAGTAGTAGCAGCGGTAGCAGTAGTAGCAGTGGTAGTAGCAGCGGTAGTAGTAGCAGCGGTAGTAGTAGTAGTAGCAGCGGTAGCAGTAGCAGCGGTAGTAGTAGTAGCAGCGGTAGTAGTAGCAGTAGCAGCGGTAGTAGTAGCAGCGGTAGTAGTAGTAGTAGCAGCGGTAGCAGTAGTAGCAGTGGTAGTAGCAGCGGTAGTAGTAGCAGCGGTAGTAGTAGTAGTAGCAGCGGTAGCAGTAGCAGCGGTAGCAGTAGCAGCGGTAGTAGTAGTAGCAGCGGTAGTAGTAGCAGTAGCAGCGGTAGTAGTAGCAGTAGCAGCGGTAGTAGTAGTAGCAGCGGTAGTAGTAGTAGCAGTAGCAGCGGTAGTAGTAGTAGCAGTAGCAGCGGTAGTAGTAGTAGCAGCGGTAGTAGTAGTAGCAGTGGCAGTAGCGGTAGTGGCAGCGGTAGTAGTAGTAGTAGTAGTAGCAGCGGTAGTAGTAGTAGCAGCGGTAGTAGTAGTAGCAGCGGTAGTAGTAGTAGCAGCGGTAGTAGTAGCAGTAGCAGCGGTAGTAGTAGTAGCAGTAGCAGCGGTAGTAGTAGTAGCAGCGGTAGTAGTAGTAGTAGTAGTAGTAGTAGTAGTAGTAGTAGTAGTAGTAGCAGCGGTAGTAGTAGTAGCAGCGGTAGTAGTAGCAGTAGTAGCAGTAGCAGTAGCAGCGGTAGTAGTAGCAGCGGTAGTAGTAGCAGTAGCAGCGGTAGTAGCAGTGGTAGTAGCGGTAGTAGTAGTAGCGGTAGTAGCAGCAGCGGTAGTAGCAGTAGTGGTAGCAGCAGTAGTAGTAGCAGCGGTAGTAGTAGTAGTAGCAGCGGTAGTAGTAGCAGTAGCAGCGGTAGTAGTCGCAGCGGTGGTAGTAG